>NC_090989.1:159689444-159990972 GCF_041146395.1 Eulemur rufifrons
GTAGGCCTTTGCTGAGGTGGGTCCTCTGCAGGTCTTCTATAGTGCTTAGAGAATTAATGAATTGCTCTTCTACAACCAAAACATCTCTGGACTCACACAGTCAGGGATTTGCTTCCTCTCCAAGGAAGATCAGCCATAAGAGTTTTAAAGCTTATGTTTAAATTGTTTACATCTTCTGTCGATGTGCATCCCCCAAGAGAAAGCTCATCTGGAAGCTGCGTGATCTAGTGGAAACTGCTTTCAGTGGAAGCCCTGCAGGCTGGGTTCTAGTCTCAGGCCTCGGCTGCGGCGTCGTAAGCTGGCTCTTCCCCTCTCTGAACCTCTTGGTTTAAGGAAGGGGTGGAACACCCTGGACTCTGCATACCTACCCCCACCAGCCCTCACCTATTTTGCATTTGTGGCACGGTCCTCCAGATTTTCCCTCTAACGGCCTACACGGGTGGTTTGATAAGGAGTGACTCCGATGAGTGTAGCTGAACAAGCATTTTGCCAACACTCAGAGAAACAGAGATCATCCGTTACTCCCTAACTGGTATTTTAATGCAGACTTGATCTGCCATCCATACACAGCTTGTACCAAATAAGGGGATCTTCACATTTGTTCAAGATTCAGGACTTCTCACAGATTGCACAAACAATCAAAATCACCTCAGCTCCAGACCCTACTGCATCTCATTGTACCCAGCCTTGCAGATTAGCCTCAAAGCCCGCTTGGTCAGCAAACCTTTCTGCTGGCCTGGAAAAGCTCTTCAGTTCTTCAATTCCTACCAGGACTATGCCACAACAGCCATGAGGAGGGGGATAAGCCATTTTCCATTCCTGGGAACATTTCGGGGCCTGCAGTCTGCCTTCTTTCAGATTCTGTGGGCCTTTGCTAATTTGTATGACAGCTTCAATGTAAATAGGACACATCTGCATGGGTTAAAAAAATAGCCACTCATAAAGGGCAGTGTACTGTGTTTATTTATCATCTACAACTGGAAATCAGGTTCTGTTTCTGGTCTAGAACAGCTGATGGTTTGCAACAAGCTCTTGGGCATTTTGGAATAGTTTTAGTTGACTATTGACTTTAAAATTATTCGAAACTCATTCTATTTTCCAGTATTTTTTCTCAACAGCTTGGCTGGGAGAAGACCATGAGCACCTATAAAGGTGGATATTTACAGACCAGGTCCCTGGGGCAAACACACCTGACCAGATGTCTGCTGTCTGCTGGTGATAACACTTTTCTTCCTGCTTCTACCAACTGCTATTTGCTGGGCAGGTACTTAGTGCCAGGTAAGGGCTTCACAGGCATTCTCTCCTTTGGTCAACCACCCTGGAAAGTGCATGTTATTGTTCTGCTTTGAGAAATGAGGAAACTGAGGCACAGAGAGATTCAAGACCATATACTGGAAAGCATCAGAATTAGTGCCTGAGCCCATGGCCAATATTCTTAACCATCTATAATATCTTGCCATAGCCTCACACTCAGCTACTATGCTGGGCTGCCAGTCAAGGACTACACGAGAGTCCAGAATTAAATCTTGGTGGTGGGTGAAGGAATTCATTCAAGAAAAATACTCAGGCCGGGCGCGGTGGCTCACGCCTGTAATCCTAGCACTCTGGGAGGCCGAGGTGGGCGGATGGTTTGAGCTCAGGAGTTCGAGACCAGCCTGAGCAAGAGCGAGACCCCATCTCTACTAAAAATAGAAAGAAATTATATGGACAGCTAAAAATATATATAGAAAAAATTAGCCGGGCATGGTGGTGCATGCCTGTAGTCCCAGCTACTCGGGAGGCTGAGACAGGAGGATCCCTTGAGCTCAGGAGTTTGAGGTTGCTGTGAGCTAGGCTGACGCCACGGCACTCACTCTAGCCTGGGCAACAAAGTGAGACTCTGTCTCAAAAAAAAAAAATTAAAAAAAAAAAAGAAAAATACTCAGATATAGGAGTGACATCATTACTTTTATATACACATATATATTTCATGTGTATATACATATTTAAAATTGCCATTTCCATTATCATTTTTTCATGATTTCCTCCATAGTTCATTTTAATTCTGTTGAATTCAACAGGTAAGGCAATACAAGGTTACTCTCACTAGCAATAATGACAGTAGCATCAGCTGGTAACACTTTTGGTTGTTTACCAAAGGCTAGCAATTTGGGAAGCAATCTGAGAAGTCACCCTGAATATTTTAACAAATTAATCTATCAAAAGAGTACTACAAATCAATGACAGGTATACTAATTGGAAAGATGTCCACAATGTATAGAGTACAAAATTGGGAATTATAGAATAATTTGTATAGTACAAGCTCAATTCTTGTAAAAATGCGTGCGTGTGTGTGTGTGTAAGCCTACAATAGTCTCTGGAAGGACACAGGGTGGATGTGGGGACATTGCAGGGGGGACTTTCATTTTTCGCTTCATGCATCTCTAACTTTTTATGAGCGTGTATTTTTGATTTAAAAAGTGATAAAGAGGACACTTAAAAGCATTCCCAGCCATCTGGCACAGCCACCATAGCTGAGCCCTACATAGTGATTCCTCCAAGACCATAGCTGTTCCCCAAGATGGTCTCCCTGCTGGCCCAAGCTCTGTCTTGGAATGCCGACTGCATCTCAGGGCTAGCTAAACCATGCCCAGCTGGTTTTGAGCCATCTAGGTCTCACTCCTCTTCCTCCTCATTCCTGGTTATATATCCCCATGGCCTTGTCCTTTGCCTCCAGCAAGGCCACGATGGCTGGGCACAGTATGCACCCAAGAAAACGGTGTGGAATCAGCCCTCTTGATGAGGAAGGTTTGCTCCAACCCAGCTGGTCGAGAGGTCAAAAGACACACACAGGTCTCAGCTCCTCAGCTAAGCAACCCTCCGAGCTTGGTTCCCTGCTTGCCCCAGGCTGTCCAGCAGGGCCACCCATGCTGAGCACGGACACTGGTGAGCCACATCCCTTCGCACGCTCGGCATTTCAGAAGGCATGCTGCTTGGCTATCAGCAGGACACAAATCCAGAGCTGAGTGGCAGCACCTGCCAATCAAATGACTTTTCCATGTGAGCCTACTTCCCCCCTAAGCTTTGAGAATGTGGTTTCCAATCTGACTTTCATGTTTCAGAGCTGAAGTTTCAAGGACGCATCTGGACAAAATATGCTCTCCAGATAGGCCAACAATTTATTTATTTATTGCTTATGACATTGTACTTGGCAGCTAAGGAGATATAAAACAATTTGAACCACTCTGCAGAAAACGGTTGCAGAGTTGCCACTGGAGACCTGGAGGAAGATAATGAAGGAGAACGGAATCTCGCAGATCTTCCTGTAACTGACAGGCAGAGCCTCTAGAGGCAGGCATTCCTGCTAGAGGATCACATCTCTTTCCAGCCTCAACTCCCGCTTTGGCACAAGAAGGAGACCAGAGACATGTACTGGAAGCCTCATCTGACAGAAAAGATGAAGCCAGTGAGAGGACCTCTGCCATCCACTCCCTAGTCGCCAGGATAGGTGGATGTTTTGAACACTCGTTAATGCAGTGGCTGGTGCTTACTCTCTCCTGTGCCCTCTCCTGTTGACTCCGTGGGTGCCCCACCTGTGGCCGTCAGACCCTCCCATTTCATCGCATGCAGCCCTCCTCAAGCTGCTGATCCTTGCATGCTTCTGCCTGAGGGCTCCTCTGGCCTCTAAAGCTTGCCCTGCAAAGGCTTGTGGCAGGTGAGGAGTGTGAGGGTACTGATGCCCCCTGGGAGCAGCCCTCAGCCAATGATGGACAGGAATGAGAATATCCATATCCCAGCTCCCTCACCCCCAAAGTGGGATGACTCAGGTTCTACAATGGCCCCCAGAGGTCCCTAGCAGGACTAAGCTCCAGTTACCAGTCACTCACAGTGGTGGCTTCATGTCCCCCTTTATTGGCTACTTTCCCATCCCTGGCCCAATTCCCCACTGCCCTATTGATGTTGTTTGGGATAACATCCCCCCATGTAGTATGCGCTTCTGGAGGAACCCAAACTCAGCTCCTACCCCAATCCTGCCCAGCCTATAAGATAAAGATCATAAAGTAAAGTCCCAAGATTGCTTCATAGGCTGATTGTTGGACCTGCATAGTGTTTCAAAGAATTCAAATTAGTTGCTATGATGCAAAAAATAAGAGATTTCACAAAGAAATTTAGATTCTTGGATTCTATTGAAAAACTTCACAGATATGGCAAAACTGGTTTTCTACATTCCCTTATGGCATGTGGGCCTGGAGCTGACTTGGAATATCTCTTCCACCAGGCCTAACTACACAGTCCAACCCAGCCCCTTTCTCTCCTTGACATTTCCAGTCTGCACCTTGTGGATAGCTGGGTCAGCCAACCTACATGTGAGGCCAGGTACTTTCTTTCTCAAGACTTCCAGCCTTCCTGAGAGCCTGAACCACTGTATGGAGCACTAGGCCCTGGACCATACATAGACAGAGGGGTGTGTTCTGCCAGGGGATGCAATAGTGGTAAGAAGAGGATCACTAATAGCTAATGAGTGCAACTATATCAGGTGCCCTACTAAAACTTTTGCATTCTTTTTTTTTTTTCTTTTTAGTCTTCATAGCCACTCTACGAAGTAGATCCTGTTATTATTCTCATGTTTTATATGAAGAAACTGAGCCTTAAAGAGTTGGAAAACTTACCCACTTAGCTAGTAATGGTGAAGTTGGGTCTCAAGTTTAAGTTCATTTAACTTCAATGTTCATGTTGTTCTTTCTGTCTGCAAAACTGTTTGGCCCCTCTCATCCAGAGCAGAGGTGTATCCCATGGGAGAAGGTACTTTAAATGGTTACTATGCCATCGTCCAGGCATGGCCTTGAATCTGGGAGGTCCTGAAACCTGACTTGTCAGTGCACAGAGGAAGTTCATCTCCAAAAGGGCAGCTTCCAAAGTAGCCAGGCTCTGTCTAGTTAACACTGCAAATCAGGTGCCTTGTGATTATTTTATACTGAGAACTTTAATTAATGTATGGACCCAAAGAGTTGCCAGCTTCTACCAATCCAGTTTCTCCTTATAAGAACTCACAATGGAAACCAAGTTAGACCCCAAAGGCCAGTCGAATCTACAATGACATTAAACCATCACTGCACAACCTGGAATGTCTACCTGTGGCAAGTAGTCTTCTCCCTACAGACATACCCTCTAGGGAGGCAGACGTTTATAAATGATTTAAAACAGAGAGTAGAAGGGGTCACAATGAAGAAGGGAATGGCAGCCCCCAAATTAGGGGTGCTGGCTGAAGCAGTCCTTTAAGGGCATCAGGCTAAGAGGCCACTAATCCACAGTGGGATGGTAGCTTTCATGAGAAGAGTGACCCCTGGATTCTGTGGCCCTACCTGCTCACTCATCTCCCCATAGAGATGGTCTGGCCATCGAGAGGCCCCATGGCTGTGGCACCCATCTACTAGCTAGTGCTAGGATGCACATCCCCAAGATTCTCCTCTTTGACCTCCTAGCTCTTTGCTTCCATGGTTGGTTGACATCTCTTCTGACACACCTGTATTTCTTTGCTATCAATATGTTCGGCAGCTAGACCTAGCCTGGCTTGCTGGAAGGATTTCTGCTCTGTAGGGCAATTTGGCAAATCTCTATTCTCATCTATTCCATTTTGCTTTCATGGGTGTGCAATCTTATTTCTCTTATTTCAAAGCCCCTGGGGGTGGGAGGGAGCAACCTCACTTGCCTTGCTGTACCAGTGTGTTTCCCTTATGTCTCCTTGACCAGTGTGTGGACCACCCAAAGGAAGGAGGCAAGAAATCAGGGTGGAGAGAATGGAGACTCTGGGGCTATCACAGACCACAACTCATATCCTACCAATGTCACTATTATTGTTATACTGGATGTATTTCTTAACCCTTCTAGGTCTAGGTTTCCTCTTCTGTAAAATGCAGATAATTATTTCTAATTAAAAGATTTGCTTGAGGCCAGGCATGGTGGCTCACGCCTGTATCTCAGCACTTTGGAAGGCTGGGGTGGGAGGATCACTTGAGGCCAGGAGTTTGAGACCAGCCTGGGCAACATAGTGAGGCCTTGCTTCTAGAAAATATTAAAAACTTGGCTGGGCATGGTGGCATGCACCTCTAGTCTCAGCTACTTGGGAGGCCGAGGGGGAAGGATCACTTGAGCCCAAGAGTTAGAAGTTGCAGTGAGCTATGATTGCACCCCTGCACTCCAGCCTGGGCAAGAGAGCTAGATCCTGTCTCTAAAAAAAAAAAAAAAAAAGAGGAAGAAGAAAAAGAAAAGATTTTCTTGAAGAGTCAAATGAAGTAATGTGTGTAAAGTGCTGAGGAGTGTCTGAAAAGGAGGAATGTCAAATAAATAGAACAATAACAGCAACAGTAATAACGGTTATAATTAGAGCACGCCTCCTGTGTTCCCTTATCGTTCTGAGGTACAGCTTCCACCATAGAACTTAGCAAATGCTTGCTAAATTGACCTGAACCAGGACTCAATAATGGATGCAATTTCTATTCATCTGGGCTCACACTGACTTAAGGAAAAAAGCACTTATTTGCTCTTGTAACTAAATCATCCAGGACTAAGCTGGCTCTGGGGACACTTGCATTCAGGGTCTCAAATGATGCCCTCAGGGATCTGTCACTGCCCCCTGCCCCTCTCTCTCTCTCTGTCTCCATCTCTCATGTCTACTTTCCTTTTCTACCTGACTTCATTCTCAGGCAAGTTTCTCTTCATACTATGGCCCTGGTGGACCCTGGTACCCCAAACTTTATCATCCCAGCTTCCAATTCCATAGAGTCAGAAATTCTTTTTCCAACAGTCTTAACTCAAAGTCTCAGAACTGAGACTCAGTCTAGCTTGGTCATGTGCCCATCTCTGAACCAACCACTGTCCCCAAGGGATAGCTTCCTCTAAGTGATCCAGTCCAGGGAAAGCAGACTCTGATTGGCTGGCCTGAGGCATGTGCCCATACCTGATGTAGTATTGGGCAAAGGGTAACTGTCCCAGAACTGCAGAAACTGAAAGGAATTCCCCAAAGAAAATGTGGCCGCTGGGATCAGAAGAGGTGGAGATAGACAACGTACAGTCCAAAGCAGTAGATGTCTATATACCACTGCTAGGCATTAAATTTGCATTTTGCAAATGCAACACTCATGAAAATCCTGCTTATGAAAATCTCCCTCCCCCTGCTGCAGAGCTGTAGTACTAAGAAGACTGAAGGACCATCACCCTGTAGGTGGATCTGAGTAGCTCTGACCTGGTCAGCCTGCAACAGGGCCACAGCAGCCACAGGTGTTTAAGCAAGTGCTATTAAAACCAAGTCCCAGGCCTGCAGGCTCTTCCCTCAGCCCAGTCCCAGCTGACTGGCAGCCCTGACATGACATGTCCAGGCCAAGAGTCAAGACACCTGTCAAGATGTCATAGCGCCTCAGGGCACATGGGGTGGACTGGTTACAGCTGCACTGACCCTTCCCCAGGCCCACAGAGCAACCTGTACCTGCCACCTTCAACAGGCAAGACATCCTTCTTCATAGAAAATAGGGTATGGGAAAGCAAGGAAGCATTTGAAACTGCATACTGTCTTCTGTTTCATTATGAGGCTGGGCTTTGTATTCTCGAAAGCTTTTGCTCTTCTGTCCGCATATTCAAAACAACCAGGAGGAATTACCTGCTCTGAAATCCCCAAGATGCCCATACACAGAGGAGCTTTCGGCTGCCACAAGCAGCAGAAGGAAGATTTGCTTCTTAGTTGATTCCCTACTCCTCGGGACTTTCACAAACAGCAAATTATAATCCTGTGTTGCCCCTGCTGATCGCAGCTTGGGCCTGTCAGCCCCAAATAATACTTGGGTGATGAAATCATTTGGCCACATCAGGCTGGCTGTCATCCTGGACTCTCTTCTTCCTTCACCCTAGGACCAAATTCCATGGACCCTCTTTCCCGGGTATCTCTGAAATCTGGCTGCCTTTCTCCATGCCTGATCCCACCCTTCCTTCGTGCCTACACCACCTCTCCAGCTTCCCCTGCTCCTCTGCTGTCCTCCATCAGTTCTTGATGCTTCCACCAGAGGGATCCTTCTAAAGCACCCACATCTAGTCAGGGTCAGCTTTTTCTTTCAATCATTTCCAAGTTCCCTTATAATACGGTTCAATCTCTTCAAAACACTAGTGGAAAGTCTTTCTGACTTCAGTCTCTACTGATACCTCAGCTCAGCCTTTGCCATTCTGCCTCCTTGCCTTCTCTACTCCAGATGTATTTATGGACATATGTATGTTTCCAGATCAGACCCACATTACGACATTCCCTCTGTCAGGGACATTCTCCTCTGCCTCTGCTATGCCCGGCCAACTCCTACTTTTCCTTCAGGCCCCAGGGAAGGGCCATTATTTCTGGGTTCTGTGTCTGGGTTTGGCGTCTCTCTCACATGTCCTTGAGGCATCAGGCTTCCTCCATCACGGCATCATTATTCTCTCCTGCAACTGCTTGCTCATCTGTGCTTCTTTCACTAGTCTGGAAGATCTATGAAGATGGGACCCATTCCTATTCATCACTGTATCCTCAGCTTCCAAGGCAAGCCCTAGCACATTAGAGAAGCTCAGTGCGTATTTGTTAAGTGTTTAAACATGTGAATGAATAAACACAGAGAGGAGCTTGTTGCATGCTCAGACTTTCCACTGGCTGAATTTAATGTCCTACGTTCTATACAGAGAACTGAGAGCAAATGGGCACATCAGCCCCCCCCCAGATAAAATATTAGCTATGCATCGCATTTGCTCCTTTTGGCTCCTGATGTTTATGGCCAAAGTATAAAAATGTCCCCATCACAATTTTCACCTCTGGAATTGAGTGCCTGGTGGAGCAAAGAGAACACAATCTTTGATACGATCTAGAGCAAGTGGGACCTCCAAGGATTTGAAGGGAAATATAAGAATGTGCACTGTGCTTTGGCTTGGAGAGCCTGGGGGTTGGGGGGAGGTTGGGAGCTTTCTGTTTCCTTGACCATGCGACTTTGATTTTTTTCTCCTTGCTCAGCATCTAGTGGTGTAGTATTCCAAGGGCATTAAAACAAGGTCAAGGGGCTTTATGTGATGAAAGCCATTCTTAATTGTGAGTGTTTAGCAAGAATTTCAATACCATCCATTTTGCATATGGAAACATATTAGCTTCATATTCAACTGGGGTAGTGGTCATGGTGCACTGTGAAGTAGAGCGCTCATGTGCATAGACTTTGGTGTCATGTCCTACAGATGCAGGTTTAAGTTCCAACCTTGCCATGTATCAGCCATGTGTCACCTTCCCAGGAACCTAACCTCTCTGAGCCTCGGGTCCCTCTGTAAAATAGGGATAATAATAAAGGCACCAATCCTTGTAGGGCTGTTGTGAAGATTAAGGTAGGGAATGCACATAAGTGACTAGCACAGCACCTAACACTCGGCAAGTGCTTAGAAAATGCTAGTTGCTTTTCTTATTATAACATTGGGTCCTAATCTGCTTCAGATGCCAGGAAGTGAAAAATGCACCAGCCTGCCCAATGGGTCCATTTCTGCTGCCCCCAACACATTGATGTTGGTTCAACCCTTATGCATTACTTTCCTATTGCTGTTGTAACAAATTACCACACATTTAGTGACTTTGAAAAATATCCATTTGTTATCTCACAGTTCTGTAGGCCAGAAATCTGGCACAAGCATAGCTCAGCTGGTTCTCTGTTCTGGATCTCACAGGGACAAAATCACGAGGTCTCAACAGGGCTGCAGTCTTTTTTGGAGCTCTGCAGATGAATCTACTGCTCATTCAGGTCATTGGCAGAATTCAGCCCCATGTGGTCGTAGGACTTTCCCTGCTGGCAGGTAGCTGGGTGCTTCTAGAGGCCACCTGCATCCCCTGGCTCACAGCCCCCTCCCTATTTTTGTAGCCTCTCCTTGCCCTCGGAACCTCTGACTCTCCTTCTGCCTCATCTCTCCTCTCCTCTCTTCCACTGCACCTAACTCTTCTGCCTTCCTTCTCCACTTTTAAGGGCCAATGTCATTATGTTGGGTCCACCTACATAATCCAGGATACTCTCCCTATTTTAATATCAACTGTTAATCACTTTAATTCCATCTGCAAAATCCCTTCATCTAGTGCCTGGCTTAGTGTTCGAGTGAATAACTAGAGGATGGGAGTCTTGGGATGACATCTTTAGAATTCTGCCCACCATACCCTACTCATTGAATTTTAAAATCTGAAACAAAGCCCATCTCAACACAGCACACTCATGAGGTGTTTAGTTTTGGCTATTTGTGGAGTTGGCTTAGCTGGGAAGAAAAGCATGAAAAAGTTCTTTTCAAAAACAATGGGCCCACTTCCTTTCCTGGGAGACTAATGCTCTATTTAATATGGAGTTTTATAATCCATTATCAGGGAAATTTCCTTTATTCTTCCCTTTTTTACTTTCTGCTCAACAAAGTCTATACTATTTTAAGGTATTTAAATATTGTAAATCTAAGGTTTTTAATCTACAAAGCTCAACTACAGATTTCAAAATGTCAGCCAGCACGGTCTGAACAGGGAGGACTCTTGGGGAAAATCCTGAATTAACACAAGCAGGACAGCGTGGGCTAAGAAACTCAAGACTCCAGTCAGATTATATTTGCCAATTGGCAACCAGTCCTGTTCTCATCAGCTTACCAGATTTATTTCATGTAGAAAATTAAAATTCTGGGTCTTCATTTTATAGAAATACTTGCACATATGCCCAAAGACATATACAGAAAATTGTTTACTGCAGTCTTGTTTGTCATAGCAAAAAATGGCAAACAATCCAAATATCCATTAACTGTGAGCAGCCAAATACAACTTGGCAGGAGAACTCCATGGAATACTTTTGTTGCTATTATTAATAGAAAATAGTGAGGTAGATCCATATGTACTAGAATGGAAAGTTTGCCAAGATATATTGTTAAGTGAAAAATGCAAATTACAGAAGAATCTGTATAATATGATCCAATTCATGTCAAATGAAATGTGTAAATGTATACATATTTTGTTAATGCGTACAAAGGGCACATCTACCAATTAAGTGGGATGTATGGCTTCTGGAGAGAAGTGTGGAGTCGGGGGGACAGGGTGAAAGAGATATTCAGGTTTTAGGCTGTTGACCTCAGTATAGCTTAAATATTTTACAATGAGATTTGAATCACGCATGCATATTTTTTAAGAATTGGGTAAAAAAATACGATGTTAGACATACCACTAAGGGGAAGTGGGCATGTCAGACTTCTACAAATGGGACCTGAAAATGATATTATTTGAAAGTGTTTCAGAAATTAAAGCCTGCCAAACAGCTAACACGAATAACCTCTGAGCAGTCCAGCTGAAAATTCCACACTTATTCATTGCTGCAGTAGAGCCAAGTCTCGATGAGAAATGCTGAAGGACAGGGGGCTATTTATCCTCTAGTTTCTAGGTGGCTGTGGTCTTCTTCCACAGAGCTGGCACATAGTAGGTGCTTGATAAAAAATAAAAAATAAAACACATGGCACTATTTAATTTGGGAAAGTATTGTGTCTGCCTTTAATTAATTAAATCAAGCTTACTACAATCATGGTAGACATATATATGAGATTCAACCCACTCTCGAGAATAGATGGATAGGAGAAGGGAGATGGTTTCCATTATAGAAGACAGGCAAGAAAGATGTGGAATGCAGGCAATCTTGTTGTACTTTAAAAAAGAACAAAACAAAGAAACTCTCGAAAAACCAGATCTGAAAAACCAGATCCTAACCTTATACAGCCCCTTGGGATAAAGCTCTTACGGTGCACATGCCAGAGTAGCCAGTGAAGGAGAAAGGGGCTCAGAGCAGGAGGGGCTTGTTCTCTGCAGTGCTACCCCTTCATCAGTGGAATCCAGGGCTGGAATAAATGATGGCTAAGCCCCCTTTCAGCACCAACCTTCCGGCAATCTGTAAGTGGCTGCTCTGGTGGCCCAGTATCCTCAAAGGAGCTGGGATCGGTTCTTTTTAGCTTCAAAGGAACAGAGCCTTGAGTTTGCATGTCAAATGTCAGCGTAAACCTAAGCCCCAGCCCCCATGTCCTCTGCAGATCACCTGTCAGGGGCCGAGCTGCAGGAGTCGTCACAGCAGCCCCTTCATTTTGGAGGGTGGGTTGGAAAGGGAGGCAGAATGTGGCAAAATGCCACCCTTAAAGCCCTCAACATAAAACTGCATTTTTTTTTTAGCACTTTAAAAACCTTTTTTACTTTAATGGTCATAACTTTACTTGGGATTTACCAATATTAAATAAGTGGCTGGGTAAATATTACTAAATATTAGTACATAAAGCAAAACATGAGCACTACACTGGCCCACAGGACTCTAAGCCCAGGAACACAAGGAACCCCATTTCTAAAGCCTCATGCACAGTCTTTGCTGCTCTTGGTTTGTTTCTGCCTATAGCTGAGTTATATTTTGCAGTGTGACTATCCTATAAACCATGAGCTTGTTTCTAAATTGTACCAGATGCTCATCCACTAACTCAGCCTTGTGTTTTCATCAGACTTTTATGTTTTTATGAGGTACACCCTTGCCACTCAAAGTGTGGTCCCCACACCAGCAGCGTTAGCATTGGCTGGGAGTAGAGTTGCCAGATAAAATATAGGAAATTCAAATTTAACTGGGCGTCCAGCCTTTTTCTTTTTTCTTTTCTTTTTCCCTCTAAACCTGGCAACCCTACCTGGGAGCCTGTTAGAAATGCAGAATCTCAGGCTCCACCCAGATCTGTGGAATCAGAATCCGTATTTATTAAGATTGCGGGCAGTTGTTAAAACGTATTTGAGTCTACTTGGCTCCTGCAACGTTAACCTTTAAGGTTCTGCTGGCAAATCCTGATCTCGCTTTGCACTCAATGCAGATGAAAAGAGTAATCTGTCAATAAGGTTGGTTTGTGTGCCCCCCACCCCCGCCCCATTTCATCATGTACTCTGTTAGTAAATGCACACATTTTCCAACCTAGGCACACAGGGCTCCCTCACAGATGAGCTGGAGCTGCAGCAACGCCCCCCCCCCCCCACCACCACCATGCAAAGGAGACGCCAGGCTGTGTTAATTGCTTGCTGGGTGGTGGGGAGCAGGGGTGGGGCTACCATCTCGCCTTTGATCAGGAGGGAGAAGTAATGGTTTTACTTACATCCTGCTTTGTCTCTGCACAGGCTGAGAGCCAAGGATCCATTTCAGGCTCTCTCTTTCTTCCTAGGATTCTGTTACTGCCTACATACCGTGGCCCGGAGCTTCAGGCGGGGTGGGGGGGAAACCAAATGCTCTTTGTGGTACACCCACATGACAGGCTTCAAAATGGAAACAATATTTAAGTTAAACCTGGAAGATCAAGTTTGCTCAAATCTCGCAACACAGGGAGCTTTTGAAAACTTTAGCAGCAGGTCTGCGTCTGATGGGGAGAGGCCAGCAGTGATGGAGAAGCGAGGCCCTGTTAATAGATGCCGAATCCCATGTGGGAGTCAACACTTTGTTTTATCCCTTACAAATAATGGGATCATAATAACACACCTAGGTAGAGCCTGGAGAGTTTTAAGGTGCCTTTAGGGCCACAGTCTTCTTCAATCTGCAGAATAATTTTTTTTGGGGGGGAGGGCAGCGAAGGTGAACAAGGTGCACAACAAAGTACATAAATTTTAAGAATCAAAAAGTCAAGACATGTCTCTCAAGCAGCACGTTTCCTGACTCTTCAGCCAGTGCTCTTTCCATTGTTCACAGGGGTTCATTTATTTGGTTGCCCCAAACAATTCAGACCTGGATCATTCCTCATGGAATTTCAGAGCTGGGAGAAATCTTTAAAAGATTCTTACAATCCTGTTACGGATTGAATTATGTCCCCTCGAAATTCACATGTTGAAATCCTAACCCCTAGCACCTGAGAATGTGGCCTTATTTGGAAATAGGGTTGTTGCAGATGTAATTAGTTCAGAGGAGGTCATCCGGGATCCTAATCCAACGTGACTGGTGTCCTTATAAGAAGGGAAAATTTGGACACAGACCCATGCACACAAGGAGAACGCCAGGTAAAGATGAAGGCAGAGATAAGAGTGTAGCATCTATAAGCCAAGGAGCTCTAAAGATTGCCAGCAAACCACCAGAAGCCAGGGGAGAGGCACAGAACAGATTCTCCTACAGCCTCAGAAGGAAGCACCCCTGCCTACACCTTGATCAAAGCTGGCGGTCCCTTGTTACGCAGCCGCAGCCGCAGGCGAGTACGGACCGGGGATGGGACGTAGCAGCTTGGCGCTAATGCGATGCAGGTCTGCTGGGTGCCAGCCCTGGGCAGAGAGCTCAGTGCCTCGTCTCATAGCTTCCAACTCAGGCACTTATAATATGCACAAACGGCAAGGTACAATGTAGAAGGAAACGCCTCTTTTAGAGTAAAATTAAGCAGCATAAATAATTTAGGTGATCCCTCTCTAAATCCTTTAAAAGTGTTCAGAAATTCACTTATGAATCATTTTAAAGGTCTCCATTTATCTACGCAAGTAACATTTATGTCGCTTTTACACCATGCCAGACACTTTACATGGTTTAATGGATTTAATTCTCAAAATAACATCATAACAATGGCATTACCTTTCCTGGTTCTTTTTAAATAAGACCACTTCTCCTGAAATATTTGGGGCCAAGATCAATCAGTGCCTTATTAAGTTTTCATTCAATATTATGGTTTTTCTTATTATGTTATAGCTTTTATCTTCCATGATCCTCCCCAACCCTCTCCACGAGCATAGGAATTTTAGCAACACAATATCGGCTTTTGTGGGTTAGCATGGACATGTGACACAACGTTTAACATATAATATATAATATGTATTATATAACATATATAAGATATATGATATACAATAAATTATTTAAATATATATAAAAAGAACTATTTGATTTTCCAGCTACAAGTCAGCTGACTCACAAGCTCTGGGAACTTAACCCATTTGGGGAGAGACTTTGGCATGTGGTTTAAGGAATTGTGTCTGAAGAACCCCTTGCTATATGACAGCTGGTGGTGGCCACATAATACTGAAGAAAGAACACAGGATGTGATGGTGAGTGACAGAACGAGGGTCCAGTCTAGGCTCTCCCAACTTGGAGCTGTGTGACCGCAGAGGTGTGATTTAACCTGTCCTTTGTAAAATGGGGCAACCTAAAACCTGCACATTGGGGCAGAGGAGGACTCAGTGGAGTTACACATGGACAAAGGAGGCCTTCGTTAATGGTTGCTCTCCACCCCAGGACAAATTATGCTCATTGTCATGACTTGGATTCCGCAGCTACGAGGCTCACAAGACTCCACTGGTGTCTGTTTGCTGACTATAACCCCTCATTCCAATGTGGCTGTGTCACTTCCTTATCTTCCCTTTAGTTTCTTTGTGTGTTACCCCTCTTGACCTCTGGCCCTGGTGTTCAGGCCACACCACACAGCTCTCTCAGTCAGCCTGTTGAACTGCCCACGCCAAACTATATCTACCCAGAATCAGCGGCAGCACAGATCATGCAACCTAAAGTTGCCCTGGGCTAACATGCAGAGTCCTTGAATTCTCCCAATGACCAGCACCTTGTGTTAACCAATGGATGATTAAAAATATACCTTGCCTGGGTAAGATTACTCAAGGAGAACAGCAACTTGTCTGTATAGTTTCTGTTGAGTTGCACAGAGTAGGTACTCAATAAACATTTGTCGAACTGATTGCCAAACAGGTGAGCATTAGTTAAGTGCTACATGGTGTGGTATGCAGTGTTTTTCCTCCCAGTGTCTTCTTTTGTTTCTTTTCAAATAATCTGAATAATTCGTAGGCAGGAACACAAGAGCTTAGTTTTTAATCTCATCACCAAAGCACGCTCCAAAGAGGAGACATTCCTTTGGCCTTGGTTGTTGGCATTTCAGATATAATTACATTTTTCACCCTAAAATTTCCCAACTAGATTAAGAGTTATACACAAAGTCTCCTTAACCCTCTGCTCAGAAGCTTGTACAAGGAGCTCTACCCACTTTTCATGTGATTTCTGAAAGATGCCAGCTGCTGGCAGCCATGAAACATGAAACACAAAGGACTTGTAATCTCCTGGAACATACCCTGCTTGCACAATTCCTTGCAGCCTCTCTAAGAATACACCAAAGCCTACAAGTGTGTACATGCTTTTCTGCACGCAAAGAAGATGCAACATTGCCTTTCTCAACAAGCGGTTTCCAATATTTCCTTTATTTATTCTGGATCGGCCAAGATAAGAGAGCACAAACATCCGGGAAAAAGACAGCTTTCACATTTTCTTTGCAATTTCATTTATTTTATGGCCTCTGTTGAAGTTTGTCCTGACTGCAAGACATGGAGATGTTTCTTGTAATGGTTGAAAAGTTTTATGCTTTTTTATGTACCTAATTCCAACCAGCTATTAACTGTGCTATTTTATTGAGGGCTTTTGAATTTGCAGGCATGTATTTTTTGTTGCCTAGACTATTTGCTTGATCCTAAGAGAGTAATATCCAACCCACTCCAGGAAGGGGGCTTTTGGTGCAAAGCATGAAGACCCCCAGGGAGAATTGTTCCATTTGTGCCTTTAGCAATGTGTGCCACTGCAAGGCAGTTAGAGTGGGCAGCCTCGTGCTCAGTGTTCAGTCTGATTCAGGAGACATGTAGCCAGTCAACATTTAGATATTTCTAACACACAGTAGATATCTGATAAATAATCACAGAGATCCTGATCCTGCGAACCTGTAATAGGTGATCAATATAGTGTCAGAGAAGGTAGCAGTGGGGAAGAAAATAAAAAAATAGAGAATAGTATTTACTGAAACAGAGACTAGTATTTACTGAGTGCTTTCTATATACTAGCATTGGGCTAGAATTTTATATTATTGTTTCATTTGATCTTAAGAACTCCAGAAGAGAGGAAAATTTTTAAAAAATCACTTTCCCCATTTTCCAGATGAGAACAGTGGGGATCAGAGATATTAAATAATGTGTCTGAGGTCACACAGCCATTAAGGAGCAGATCTGGAAGGCAGAGCCCACAACCCCACCCCATGAGATCCTACTTGCAGGATGGACATGCTGGGGCAGAAAGAGGTGGTGCAAGAAGATATGAGAAGGAAGCAGAGAAGTGTCAATGCAGAGAAATCCTAAGGTGCGGAGGAGAAAAATGGTCAGGGCCCTTGTTGGCTGTCTTCACGAATCTGGGGAAAATGGGCCCATCTTCCCTTTCCCACGAGAGGGGGCTAGGTGGGGGGCTTGAAGACTGGAGCAGAGGGCTGGAAAGGGTCACTGTGGGGGATGAAATGTGAGTCAATACAGACAAGCAATAGCCCTGCTGAGTGACTGGCTTTGGAGTCAGACACACCTGGGTTCGAATTCCAGCTCTGAAATTCTGGAGTTGTGTGACTTTGGGCAAGGAAATTCCCCTGCTGTGTCTAAATTTCCTCCTCTGGAAAACAGGATCATAGTAGTACCTACTACATGGGGAGATGTGAGGACTGAATAAGATGTCCAATGTGAAAGTACTCAGGACAAGTGGCAAACAGGGACCCACTGGTCCAATCCAGCCCACCACTGGTTTTTGTATGGTCTGCAAGTTAAACATGGGTTTTACCTTTTTAAACAGATGGGGAAAAACTTTTATTAATAAAAAAGAATATTTTGTGACACACGGAAATTATATGAAATTCAAATTTCATTGTCCATAAATATAGTTTATATTGGAACACAGCCATGCCCACTCATGGTCTCTGGCTGCTTTTGCACTGCGAAGGGTTGAGGAGTTGCGGTCAAGACCACACGTGGTACACACATGGCTTTGCACTGCTGCTCACGTACTGCAAATGGCAACGAGGCCCCTGTGACTTGACAGCACTTTGAGTGCCACGTGCATCACCTATCTGTGTGGACAGACATTTATAAAGATGAAATGCATAAAGTGCCACTACAGATCAGCACTCACAGACGCACATTTGCAATAGATTTTGATGACAATGACAGAGAATACTAATTCTGAACATCAATGAAGTGAAATGATATTCCCCTCAAAAAGAATCCTACTCTTTCATTAGTCGATACGCATTATAAAAAATTACACTCATACTTTGAATTTCTTCAATAAAATAATCTATGAAAATTTTTTTTTTTATTATATAAATACCTACACCCTTGATTTTGCCTTTTGGCCCAAAAGCCTAAAATATTTACTACCTAGGCATCACAGACCAAGTTTCCTGGGCCCTGACTTAGGACAGAGGCAAGCACGTGGGACTCAGCACAGGAAGGGAAACGCCAGCTCTCACCTCTGCCAACATCCGGCCCCTGCACCATTTCTATCACAAAGGCAACTATGCTAAAGGCCCTAAATTCCAAGTCCCAGGTAAATACTGAGCAAAACATAGTTGCCGCCCAACACAGTAAGGAAAAGAAAAGTCTAATGGTGCTGGGCTACCTGTCTTCTCCTTTTCAGGCACATTCATCCTTTTTGGCACAAAGTTCTGCAGGCTTCATGGCAACTAACTCAAGTAATGGAGACAGCTGCACCTGCTCTGGCAAATGGCCCATCCTGAAGACCAAAGAGAAGGCAGGCTGCAGCAAAGCTTTCCCCAAATACATTCTGTATATTCCAATTCTACACAAGAGCCTGGGAAGAAAAGGGCCCAGGCGCAACAAGCACAGCAAACCCTCTCTCTCAGAGCGTGACAACTAGACTGAGGACACTGACCTATGAAAGGCTCTGAGAAGGCCTGCAACAAAGAAACCTATTTAATCCCATTTAATCCAGTTTTGCTCAAACTTATTTGAATATAAAATGCCTTTATTATCATTTTTAAAAATAGTGTTTCTCAATATCCAACACCATCAGTGCTCTGAGGAACACCCTTAGGGAATTACCACCATAGGGGAAGGAACCGTTGACCAAGTTCACATCCTAGTTCTCTTGTGTCCTCTCTCTACAGCCCCGGACAAATCTCAACTGTCTGAATCTCACTTTCTTATTCTATAACATAGGCATGCTGTCACCTGCGTGCCGCCCTCATAGAACTGAGGGGAGGTCACATGGAAATCAGGGATGTGGGCCATTTTCTTTAACCTGGCACGGGTGCTACGTGAGTGAAAGAGAAATAGAAGAAGTGGCAGTGTCAGCTCCCAAAACTTTAAGGTGCCTTCCCCAAGATAAATGGATGAGGCATAGAGCTACTGGGCCGAAAGCCTTCCCTTCAGTGTTTGCTGGGACTGCAGTAACCTGTGGAGGGAGAAATGAGAGAGCCCATCCTTCCCCGTCCCTGGTCCCTGCAGTGGGGAGACACCCCAGTTACACACAGCTCCTGCAGGCTTCCACACCAGGTGCTCGCACTCACCCAGGAAGTGTGGAAACGGCTTAATAGTCTGGCCTCCCTCAACATGCTAGTGCATCACAATTTTTAAAAATAATAACACAGAGAAAATTCATCTGGCACGTCTCAGCCTGCACCCTCACACACCGTCACCCCCTCATCCGACTTATCAGATTTCACCGTGTCCCAAGCCTGTTGTATAAGGAGGGACAAAGATTGCTCTTTGGCTCTGGAATACTTCCTCATTCTCCCTTCTTGTTTCCACATTCCATGAGAGGGAAGGACAGTCCCTTTCTGTGGCCAATTGTACTGAGCGACTTGGGATCCTGAATCGTGTTTCGGACCAGCTGGCGGAACTGCAGTTAGCCGTGCCAGCCATTCCTCCCTCAGAAGAAAACGAGCTGGTCTCTAGTTTCCTAGCGTGTCACCTGCCTTCAGACAAAGAGGAGTGAAAACAATTTTCTCTAACATGATTTTCATCACGCTCCCAAGCTACTGCCCCAGAGCCAGGGCATACGAGCACAAAAAATAAAATTAAAAAATCATAAAACCAAGTAAAAACAACAGCAGCCAAAGCCTCACGTGCAGAATCTATTCACAACCCAATGCCATGTGGCAACGAGGAGACTCCCCTTTTAATCACAGAGGGGATTTTTTTGGTAGAGGGATTTGTACTTTCAAATAACACGGTTACATCAGAGATCAAGGTGTGCAGGAAGAACGGAGCTGTGACTCCACCGCACCCTGGCTCAGGGCGGCCACAGGCATCCCTCAGCTGACACCTGAGCGGGAACAGTGAAGCCTCCCGCCACTGCCAGGAACAAAGCCACTGGGCATCCCTGCAACTCCTCCTGGCCCCGCACCCCCAGGCTCTAACATGCCCACCCCAGCCTCTGATCTCCCCCAGCCCCATGCTGAGCAGATCTCAAAGTTATAAACAGATGCCAATTTATGCACATGGCAAGACAGTCACGTGATGCTGAGTGAATGACAGCCACAACAATAATAGCCTTACCTACCCTTAAAGGCTTAAGCCAGCAGGTAAGAGTGGCAGAACCAGTATTTGAACTTGGTTTGTGAGGCTCTAGAGCCTGGGTGCTTCCCCAGCCAAAGACTATACAGAGTTGGACTCCTGTCTTCTTCAAGTAGATATGTACAAGACCATTGGTGTAGGAAAGGTATGGCAGGATATATACTGAACAGTTAAAAATGATACTCTCTCTGAATGAAGGTTTTAAGAAATTTTCTTGATATTCTCATAAACTTTCTAAGTTTTCTGCAATGGATGTAAAAGTAATAAATGGGGAAAATGAAGTGGTTTCTGTAAGAAGCTAGGTTTCCCAGTGAGAGTGATCTTTGCAATTTTTGTTTCAGAGCTTCATCCTATGCGTTCCTCTGGTGGACAAAGGTACAATGTACAGAGAAGGGGTTTTTAGCCACATATGGGAATTTGCCTTTTTATTCAAGGTGTAATAGGCTTAACTGAGAAATGATCTTTTCTCAAAGAAATTATAACAATCTTTCTTTTACAGCTCTGTTTCTACCACTCTGCATGTACACAGTGAGTGACACACTAAGGAAATGTTTAGGGACAGGCAGAATCTGAAGCTGCCCTCACCCTGCGACCACCAACACAGACATGACAGGAGGAGCCCTACTTGTCAGGACACAAAATGGGGTCACAAATGAGCCGGGATGGCCCTCAGGCTGCAGGAAAGCTCTGAAGGCTGAAAGAAATGGCAAGGGACCCCCTTACACAGACTCAGCATCTCAGTGATGTTGTCACCATGGGAATGGCCCTGTGAGCGGCAAGGCAAGTGTGACCCAGTGTATACAAATGCAGGATCTGCTTTCCAGACATGGGGGCTCAATACCCAAATCTATTCCACTCAAGACTGAACACGTGAGCAGCTTAGATCAGGACCTGGCATGGGGGAAGTTCTCAGTTGCTGTCTGCTGTCGTTCTTAGCATTCGTGTTATGTTTCCTGGAAAACAAAGCTGGAGGCCATGTACATTTCCATCCCAAAGGCTCTGACACCCATGTTCACGGGGAAGGCACAATGGTGACTGCAATATCTGTTTCATGAGAATATCTGGTAGCCACCAGGTAGGCCAGCAATTGCCCTGCAGGGATCGTGTTAGTCTGGGGAAGGCATGTCGGGGGCAGGCCTGCAGGGACAGTAAGGACATCTTGGTGTGGCCAATGGCCTCCAGCCAATTGATTCCTCAATGGCAGAAAGGAATACAGCCATTCTGATTGACACAGCCAGTGGTGGCCACAAACGTGCTCTTATTTTAGACGTTGTCTGTTTTTTCCCTTCTGTTAGGGCCAGGAAGATGGTTGGAAAGAGATGGGGCTGGAGTTTCCATCCTTGAACCAACAAGAAAATTCTGGCCAGAGTGTTACATTGCCCACCAATTGGATGGCTCCCCAAAGCAGGCCTCTGAGAAATATCTACTGTTGGTCTATAAGTCTCAGAATGAGACCTATGGAGCCTTCTCAAGTCTGCATTTATGTGGCCTAAGAGGAACCCCATAGGGTCCCCTGAAAATGCCATTCTGGCCATATGTTCGAATGCTAACTCTTTTGGAGAGTTTTGGATCTAAAATGGTGCCCTGCTCTCATTTAGTGGTACATTGTTTAAAAACACTTTCCATCTTTCTGATGACTTAGATGATCCTTTGAGAAAGAATGTGCATAACATTGTGATATCCTAGGTGTAAGACACAATTTATGGTCAGGACTGTCACACATGGTCATGCGTGTCATTTTGTCACCTGCTAACATCGACAGTGCTAACTGCCATGGGCGCCTCTTTCCTTACTCCCACCCGTGGCAGACTTTTAGGCTGGATTTCCCAATGTCCACTGAGTTCTTTTTTTTTTCTTTTAGTATTCAGCTTTTCATACCCCTCCCACCCATTGATATCTGTGTCTCAAATTAATTTTCGCCAGATGTGAGCGTCCAGACTTCTCCAAGATTTGTTATTTTCCCTCCATGTTCCTAACCTTCTTCAGGCCATTTGTGTGATTTCTCTGACCTTGCTAGCGTTTCCAACACCTCCCAAATTAGTGTCATCTGTGACTTTCCTTCACATGCTCTTTTCTCCCCTTTACAGATCATTAATAAAGAGGTTAAACAAGACCAGACCAGCACCACACTCCAGAGCAAATGACAAAGGGCTGGGAGAGGCGGCGTGTTCCCTGTGCGCCAGCCCTGGCACAGGAAGGATGTAGTGTAATGCAACAACACTCTGCTAGACACCTCCTGCCTCTGGCCTGTGGTCATTTATCACCACTGTTTGTTTATGATTTTTCAGCCAGATTTCAGGTCCTGAGAGTGTGGTCATATCCAAGCCAACATGCATTGCTTTGCCAGGTCACCATTATGAGCTCCAGAAAAACCCACAAGAACTTATTTACTGCACTCCAGTCTGCTTAAAAGCTTCTACACCTCAGCCTCCATAATGCTTGAGAGCAGAAAGAGGTGGACTAAGACTTTATTACCTTTTTCTCCCTTCCAATTCATCAGCTCATGATTAATTGTTCCTTAAATATTCATTGGATTTTCATGCTACTCATTAGATTTTTTTTTTTTAGCTGAAAGAAACCCTCTGCTACAAACATGGACTAATCTGTATTCTCCAGCAATTGAAACTTTCCTTTACTATACCCAAGTATCATAAAAATCAAAGGTAACTGAAGAAGGTATGCTTTTAGAGTAAATATGCCTTAAGCCAGCTAGAAGATGTGTAGCTGGCTTAGGTGTAGCTATGGCCATAGGACTTGAATCCTTTTTGATGTTCCTTTCTCCTGCCTTTTCTCTCACCTCCCAAATTCACCAACCCCACAGTATCAACCACTTTCCTCAGCTGGCAGACAGAGTACACTGTCGAGCCCAGAAGTGACAATAATGGTGATGTCCTACCTAGAACTGACTGACCCCACACCGTGCACCAGGCATGGGCTGGCATCTAACTCAGCTCATTTCATCTGATCCCCACAGCAGCCCTGGGGGCATGCACAACCTGGCCCAACAGAGGAAACAGAGGGGCAAAGATGGAAGCTGACTTATTCAAGGTGACCCAGACAAGCGGTGCTAGAGCCGGGATCAAAACCCAGGCCCATCTGAATCCACAGACCACACTATTAGCCATCCTACCATGCTGTCACCCAGTCTCCCATAAATGAGTGCTTCGTCCCTTTTCTGAGTCACTGGCCCCTCTGAGTATCTGCTGAGGATCACAGATACTCTCCTTGGAAGATGTGCATACCTCCACATTGAAGTCCATTAACCATGGCAGGGAATTTGTAGACCCTCTAGGGTTTGTGGACACCAGCTTAAGAATCTGTATAGTTCTCTAACTACTGTTAATTCCTCCAGGGTAGGAACTATAGTTTCTTCGATGCCTTCACTCCAATACTGAGATAAAGAAATATTTTTTGAATGAATTACTGATTGCAAGAACTATAGATAGAACATTCAAGTTGTAGCTCTAAACACTACCTTTGTAAGCCTGAACAGAAGATATAAATATACAGATATCTTCCAGAGGAGGGAAAAAAAAAAAAAGAAGAAAAAGAAGGCAGTGGGGACAGAGATAAAGCAAAAACATCTCACTTTGCCCAGGAATTGGTTCTGCAATTGGAGGTAGGGAGAGTCATTGTCACGGTGGTTCTGAAACATCTCATAGCTACTTCTGGTTACTTCTCATCTTAACTCCTGAAAAGAGACCACTGAAAGCTTCTCTTGAAGAAAATACTATGCTCAGAATTTCAAGATGGGAAGCCAACCATGAAGAGCAGTCAACATCTCATGAGGCAGAATTCTTGATGCCTGGCAATCTTAGGGGCAACTGCAAGAACCCCATCATCTTCCTCTCCTCTCTCTGGGTCCTTTTCAGCCTCCTATAACTTCAGGGGCTTTGTTTTTCTGCAGAACACTCCCCCGCCAATGTCTCTCTATTCTATAACTACTGATTTTTCTTTGCAATATTTGCAAGCTCTCTCCTTTACTTCGAGAGTTGGAGGAGCCACACACTCCTGAAGTCAGACTTCAGCCATGCTTTCACTTTGTCACTTTGTTGCCACCTCTTTATTGCACATCACTGCAATAAGAGGCCAGAGCCCTCCCCCCGTAGATATGCAGACAGATGGAAATGAGGATAGGGCAAAAGCCTGTCTCTCCATTAGCCAGCCCGACTGGACATCTGGGAAAAACAGAACTCCGGATTCCTTCTCAGCCCCCCACCTCCCAACGATTGCCTGCTCCAGCTTTGACCGCCCAGGTAGGAATGTGGAGGCATTCTCAGTTTTGTCCTTTCTCTTACCTCCTGATCCAAGTCCTAGTCTTAGCTACAATTTATCCACTTGTCTGCATCTCCACTACTGCTGGCCTGGGTCAGCGCCATTGATTCTCTCACAAATGATGGAACAGCCTCTACTTCTGCTCCTCCTGACATGACAATTCATCCTCTATACAGCAGCCAGGCTTGTTCTACAACATAAATCAAATCATGTCATGTCCCTGCTTAAGATCCTCCAATGTCTGCTCATTTTTCTTAGGCTAAAACGTAAACTCTCTACCTTGGCCTAAAAGGCCCTATGCTTTCTGGCCCCTTCCCACTTCCCCATCCTTATATCACTGTTTTGTGCTCTACTCAGAGGTACAGTCTTCAAGCTCCTTCAGCCCATAATCTCCTTCTCACCTCCAGCTCTTTGCATGCCTGCCCAGGACCACCTCCCAAACATACGCCTTGGTGTGGATACCTCTTCATTCTCCCTCTTTTAAGACTTGGCTTACAACTCACTTCCTTGGAGAGATGCTCACTGAACATCCTTTCTTAAGTATATTCCTCATGTTAATCTCAGTATCCTCCTGGTTTCCATCAAAGCAATGATCAAAATGTATAAGGTTTCTATTGGTATGTTTAATTATTTATATTCTGTTTCCCTCAATCAGATGGCAAGATCCATAGGGTAGCAACCATGTCTATCTTATGCATCATGGTTTTCCCAGCCTCTGACCAAGGACTTAACCATTTGATGAAAGAATGGACAAATGCATGAATAATAAATGAATGAATGAAAGTCTTAGTAGTCAATGGCATAAGAAAGAGATATATCAGATCCTCAGTCACAGGAGCTCTAAAAGAGAGCTGGAACCCATTCTACTAAGTGAAGTATCCCAAGAATAGAAAAATAAGCACCACATGTACTCACCAGCAAATTGGTTTCCCTGATCATCACCTAAGTGCACATTTGGGAATAACAACAATTGGGTGTCAGACAGATGTGGGGGGTGGGGGGAGGGGATGGGTGTATATCTACATGATGAGTGCGTTGTGCACCGTCTGGGGAATGGTCATGCTTGAATGTTCTGACTCGGAGGGATGGGGGGGCATGGGCAATATACATAACCCCATAGTAAGCTGAAATAAAAAAAAAACCCACAACACTAGTAGGTATCTCTGTACAGGACGTGTAAAAGAAAATCTTCACTTTCCATAGAAACCTCCACTTCGTATAGAGCCCAGGGCTCCTTCCATGACTTCTTTCCCCATGGCCAGATTTCTGTTGGCCCAGGACAAGCACAGGCCTAGTGTACAGACCCTGTCTGCTAAGAGAAGGCAAGAAAGGTAAAAACTTCCCAGCCTCAATAAAACATTTCCTTCCTCATTCTTCCATTCTTCCCAAGGCGGGGCTTTCCAGGGAGTTCCACTGGCCCTTCCAGCACTGCTTTTATGTGTTGAAAACCCTTTCCTCACGTCTAGATGTTGTGGGATTCGTACTTGCACTCGCCATAACACCGTCACATGTGGCTGACACAGAACTACAGCTCTTCATTTTGAAAAAGACGCATCTACCAGCATCGCAGCCCCGTGCCAAAACTCGTTAATGCCACATCTGTACTTTTATGAATCAGGTCCTAAAATTTGCATATGTTTTCAATCAAAAAAGACTTATTCCTTTCTAGGGGCTTAAGAAATAAAAACTTGTGTTCTATGTCTGCTCCATTACAAGAGTTCACAGTAAGAGCCCGAACACTCAAATGTCAAGGCGGATGTGGCACTGAATCTCACGAGGTGCCTTGATTTGCTCTCCCACTGCCCACTGCATTGAATGGTCACAAACCAAAGTACCTCTTGGGGGTCCAAGGAAAGCACCTTTGAATGCAAATGAAGAGTTATTTGCTGACACAAATGATGGCTACATCAGGCAGATTGTCCCCCCCCCCCCCCCGAAGGAAAGTTATGGAGAACTGAGCAGCTGCTGTTCCGGCATTTTGCAAAGTGGGTTAGAGACATAGTTGGGGCTCAGGAGCATATTTTCACAATCCAAATCCTGTGTGTGCACATGAGTCCGGGGCGGGGGGCGGTGGTTAGGAGCTGGGGTGAGAGGACAATGGTTGAATATGTATCGCAGAGATGCGATGAGGGCAACGACTTGCTCAAAATGTGATCCTGTGGAGGCTCTAGAAAACCAGAACAACAAGACAGGCCACAGGTGAATCCTAGGCATATGAAAACAGGGACACGGATGAGCTGATGGGAGGGAGTAGAGAGAAGTTGGAGGCAGAGTACAGGACTCTATTGTGGGTCTGAGCTGCTCAGACTCCATAATTGGGGGGCCCAGGGCAAATGAAAATCAGGGGGAGCTTATTTGAAAAATATTAAGATTTCCAAGACAGAGACAGTGGCGCTTTTAAACTAAGAGTGGAGCCCTCCACAGAGTCCAGTGCAGGGCCCTGGGCCCTGTACAGGCCACACTCTGAGAAAGCTAGGCCTGGATATGAGGTTTAAGAGGGGAGGGGTTGTCAAAACTCTGTAGAAAAGCAAACTTTCCCCAATGTACTTTGCTGTCAGAAAATACCACCCTTGAATGATCACAGTGAGACAAATAAATTATGCATGGGCTTAGTATCTAGAAGTGGCAAAAAAGGGAGGAGCTGTCGGGGTTGTTATGCTAATTCCAAGTTGTTGTAATTTTTAGAGCGACTTTTCCTAAATTATGATTCATTTCAGCACCAAAACTCCAGATCCAATTCAGGGCCTTCTGATGCTATTATGAGCATATTACTGATGTCTAGTAAAATAACATCTTGTAATGTTTCTTTTATAGGGGCCATAAATCAAAACATTCAAAACAGTTAATTTTTAATGTACCACCATTATCCATCTTTAGTTATAAATTTAATGTCTCTTTAGGCCTCACGGATTGTAACGCGATGCAAAACATGCAGCGGCTGTTCAAAAATGCAAGGTTCTCCCCAAGTCTCATTATTTAAATCCTTAAAGATATGGTTTTGAAAGCCTGAGCGTATTTAAGCACACTTGTTTAAAGAAGTCATAAAGAAAGAAAAGAAGTTTTCCTCAGAAGCCTATAAAATTTATTACAACATATTAAAGTAGGATTATATATTGACTAATTTTCTGAAGACATTTGTTTTCTGGGGTGCATGGTGTTTGGGGAAATTCATGAAGAAATAAAAGGGAGTGGGGGGGGTGACACAATTGTCTACATTTGCCTTGAGCAAGGCAAGATTTCCTATGGCTCTTGGGAACCAATTCCGTCCTGAAGATCACAATACGATTCATATCTCAGGGAATGGCACAATGTCACGAATCTTGTCAAAGAGCAGTAAAAACCTTTATTACTCAGGAGAGATGCAGCGCAGACTAGCACTCTGTTAGGTCAGGAGCAGCTTCATAGAAGAGCTCCAAGCAGGAGCCAAATTTCTCCAGACGACTCCTGAACTCTCAGAACATTCCTTTGCCTACCTATTCCATGCATGTTTTCAGTGGGTTACACAGATTTGTATTTTAATGTTGTAAATACCTTTCTTCTCATTTCACATCATTGTAAATCAATTTATACCTTCATTAGCTTTTCTGTGTAAGTAAATATGATGTTTCTCTTAAAGATAGGGAAGAATAGGGAGAAAGTCTCTCAGAGAGAATGTCTAGAATTTCTCTGGCTTCCCCACCTCCTCTTACTGACAAGCTTCCCTTTGGAACCACTTTGCATCTGGAAGTGTTAATTCCAGTGCTGTTTTTTCCCCTTTACTGGAAAAGAGAGAAGAGGCGAGATAGTCCCATGTCAACATGAAGCAGGTTTTACTGGCAGCAGGTGGATCCAGGAGGCGTTACATCTTTACTACACGGAAGGATGTTGTATCTGAAAACCACCCCTCTATGTATTCCCCTTGCAGTACCAAAGAAAGCAATTGGACCCATTAGCGGGACCTACAACAGGTTCAATTAAGAAGTAAAACACAACAATGAAACTATTGCCCATGGGCAAAACACACCAGCTCTTGGCTAAGATCCACCTGAAGCACCACTGCCATGTTATATGAAGGCAAGACTTGGGAAAGGGCACATGCTAAGTGATCCCAAAGAACTGTCCCAGACCTGTTGATTCTCCAGCACTGTGACATTTCATGTTTGTCCCAGAAAAAAGAACTGGATGTTGGATACTTTCTGGCCAGAAAAAAAATCACCATGGCACACAATCTACCACATTTTTCTCATTCTGAATAACATGTCATATGCAATGTCATCAAGTTCAGTACCATATTCCATGTAACCACACATACATTCAACTCCGGGGAGTTTGTGATTCGGTGTTAAATAGCCTGCAGTACGTACGAGAGGTGTAATTCCCAGCAGCAAACGTTGCTAGAGTTCAACGTTCCGTTTATAACTATGGTAATGACATGTGCCACTATTCAATTACAATGCAGACAGGACAGAAATAAAGGGTGGGTTCTTAATAGCTAAAAATCAGCTTTTAAAAGAGCAAAGCACTCTGAAAAAAAATGTAATGCTTATAATTTATAACGCAAAACTCCGCAGAAGTATAATTTTTAAGAAAGCAACAGATACACAACTGAGACCTGCTAATGTCAATACTTGGAATTCATTGAAAGAATTACATTTACCCATTCACCATTACTATGCCTTGATCCTTGTGTTTTCTTCAGAACTGCCATAGAAGAGATAGCACAATCCATTAAACCGGCTTCTTAGAGATGATAGTTTCAGCTCCACGAAGAGATATAGTTTTATTTTCCTTATTCCTTGCCAAACATTTGACACAACCAGAAGGACGTGAGAGTCACACCACACTGGCATATCTGGTGAAAGCAAGCAGCCAGCTGAAAACCACAACTGGAGAATTGCGACAATTTCTGAGTCCACAATCATGCCTTAAGAAGTGTGTATAAATCCTAGTAAGGGCATAGTTTACATCTTAAATAACACAGAAACATTCGAATCGTGCTAAACCCGCCCCAACAAGGCAGAGCAATAATGTGGCTGGCGGGGTGGGGAAGGGAGGTAGGATGGAGGGGGCTCTCGGGAATGATCAGGGCACGCGGACATTCTGCGCTCACGGAACACAGTAGCAGACACAGGACACAGTCACAAACATCAGCGAGCACAATTGAGCACGCACACAATACAACACTAGAATGCAATTTTTTGTTTTTAAGAAAAATGATATAAAAGATGGTTTCTCACCCCTCAAAACAAAACTGGAACTTTGGTTTACAGGCCCGGCTATGCCCATATGCCCTCCTCGTCATCCTGCGGCCGGCCCGGGGTGGGGAGGTGCACAGAGAGGAGGGGAGCACCGGAATGAAAGAAGAGAAGGTTAGTTACACCGAGATGCACTGGAAAGGCACGCTAATCTTCACTTTGTTTTTTAATCTTAAAGATTGAGGAAAAAAACCCATAGTAACTTAAGTCCCACATCACCGACTTGTCAAATACATAACCAAGTTTTGTATCTATGGCAACACCCACATAAAAACATTCCACCCACCCAGCTCTGACTCTGTGTCAAGATTGGATTAGAAGATTAAAATTAGTCGACATTAGCAGCTGATTACTTTTTTGGAAAGCATGCAATCTGAATTGCGTATGCCTAAGGAATAGATTAAACCTTTTAAGTAAGCAGAGAAGTAATTATAGTAATCAAATACCCTTAATTTCTCTTAAGCTTAAAGTATTAATATCAATAAAGGCTGAAGAAGAATTTACAAAAAAAAAAAAAAAAAAAAACAAAAACAACTCCATCTACTTGCGGGGGAACAAACTTTTTAGCATGCGATAATTCATACTGGTTATTCCACAAAGGCTCAAATATGCTGTAGTCTTCTTATTCGTCAGGTTCTATTTTGCTCTCAGTGTAAAAGGGGATGTGCACGCCATGGTATGATCATACATTTGCAGGGCATGATTATATATTTGCAATCAAATAAGTTTCAAAGAAAAGAGAGTACACTTTCAATTCAGTAGAATGCTTGGAGAAGGGAAGCTTTGTTTAACTTAAAATTGTGTTTACCTATGGATAAACAAACTTATTTGGTCTGAATTCTTGCTGAAAAGGTTTCCAAAATGGCTCTGGCCACTTTCCTCGCTTAATCAAGTGGCCAATAGGCAAGGAAATTGGATCTTCGAAAAGAGAAGAACATCCACCATCGCATAGTCCTCATTTTGAACAATTCTCAGTTTACAGCAAGGATGGAAACAATACTTATAAGACAGAGTGGTCTAGAGCCTGGTCTCACACATAATTTGGGAGCTGTGTCTTTTAATGAATCCCCAATGAAACCAGATTTTGCCATGATTTGCTTTTTTGTTTTGAAAGTCAACAACAGCAAGAAAAATAACTTGGAACATTTTTTTCACTATTTGTATCCTTATTGGTTAAATTATTATAATATTAGGTCAAATCATATGAAAATGCCCATATTTCACCAATAGGTCAAGGTAATTTTTATCTACTCACAGATTTAGATGTGTGGTCTCTGAACTGACTTTCAACATAATTTGCTTCCTTTGTATTTCTATGTATTTTATTTTATGTATCTAAAAAATTATTCTGAGAAGACGTGCAGAGAATTCATCAGACTACCAAAGGGATCCACAGCCCACAAAAGCTAATAATCCCAATGACCCCTTGAGTCAACCAAGTGATCTGTATAGAGCCTGAATTAGACAACACAGTATGAATTTCCACTTGACAATTTAGATAGGAATATTCTGGCAAAAAATCAGGTACATTGGTCATTTTAGCTGGGCTGACTTAAGTAAAAATTACCTGTGTTTATTTATTACTAAATAGTCTAATAATTGCTCCTGGCAATAAACTTCCCTTTTCCCTATATGACCTGGGAAAAATATATTTTTATATTCATTGAACTTCCTCTCTGTCCCTGGAGAAAGGCAAAGCTGATGTTCCCTTTCATGTTAATGAAGAAGAAAAGTCTACAGCCTGAGATCCTAGGGCATCCACAAATGGGCTTCAAGGAGTCTAGCAACCCCTTGAAATTCAATGCAGAATGTTGTTGAGTATGTATGTAAATATATTTCTCTGAATGAAGGTCCTAGCTTTCATCATAAGATTCTTGACATCCCCCCCCCCCCAAAAAAAATCACTGCTATAGGAAAACTCTAGGCACAGAAAGATGCTATGATTTGCCAAAGTCACAAAGCAAACAGGAGGCTTTTGCTAAAAGGCTTTTGCCCACAGCCCCTGTGACTGCTTCCTAAATGGTTGTAAAATAACTTGCAGAGCAGTTTCTTTCATTTTGCATTTAAAACTCAACAGTGTGTACACATTCAGTTTGTTTCAAATCCATTTACATAGGGTTTTAAAAAAGAAGAAAGAAAAAAGAAAAGCCACTGCCACCAAAATCTACCACTATTTTCTTAACAGTGAAATGTGGTCTAATGCAAATCACTTTTAGCAAATTAACTATATTAAAAAGTGGTAATTAATTATGATTGAAACAGACAGGAGTTGTAGCTTGAAAATATACACTGCCAATATCACTACTACTGTTCCTCATCCACCATAGGAATAAAAAGGAGCTCCCAGATGTCGAGGGTTATTAAAAACCAGATGTTCAGATCGATGTCTCGTACGCTGGTGAATAAAGTAAAGAAATATGACAGTCCAATATAAACTTTGCTAACATTTAATGTGGCAGAAATGTGAATAAATTCCTTTCATAGACTCAGAATATTATGCATTTTTAAAAGTTTTTCGTTTTTAAAGTTTAAAGTTTTTAAATGAAAATAGAAAGAGAAGTGGTGGCCATTTCTGGTCTCTCTAATCTTCAAAGCTTAAACATGAATTGACCCTCATCACCAAGTGATCTGGGTCAGAGTGAGTGTCCGTTTGGGGAATAAAAAACAAAACTGCAGCACCTAATCAGAGAGGGAGCTCCAAGTCTTTCCAAACGTTTGCAGCTGTTTGACAGCTGCGCTGCCTGCATCTCTATATGCAAATATTAATTTGTTCAGCAACCTTACCGCACAGAAATGTAAATTTGGGGGACCAAAAAATAAGAAACAGACAAGTATCACTTGATCCCTAACTTCATGCCAAGTTATTTAGAAATACTTGAATTTTTAAAATGCATCTATCAGTCCTGGGAGAGTCTGTTTCCTTTCCTTGTTTTTCTATTTCCAAATGTACTTTGCAGTGGCTTTTCTGAATGCTGCCTGGTGTTTGATCCCTTGCGTGTCCTTTGTGAGTGATCGCTCTGCCAAGAGTTGCCAAAATATCTGGATAGGAAGACAGCCTCAAGTCCATCAGTCATCTGCGTGCTTTGGTCCACAGCATCTGAGGATGGGAACATCCAATGTGGACTGAAGCCCAGAGCACAGTGACCACAAAACACAGCAAATTCTGAAGGGGAGGAGGCTTAACTATCAAATAACCTCAGGATATAGCTACAGATCCAGGGATGTTGTGAAGGACAAGAGGCCTTGATGGAAATCCTGTAGTCCCAGAACCTGGGCCCTAATGGGATTCTCTAAATACTGAGATAAAAAAAAACATTCCTCACCGGATGGGCTTCTCACAGCAGCTATGTTGATGACAAGGTCTAAAGGCAAAGGGACTGAGTCATCGTTGACAAGGTAAGAGACTTGCTATTGTGGGGGGCATTTATCAGCCCCAGCAAAGAAGCTCTGGGAAGGAGCTCTATAATATGACATGATAAATGGCCCAGGGCAAACCTTTAATTGGTCTCTATTTTGAAGTCTTAGGGACAGCCAGCAGGCAAACCAATCACCGGATATTTTTTTGAAACACCTGCAATTCTTGTTAAGTTGATAGCTAGCATTTTTCTGGAACTCAGAGAACTAGGTGCCTAATGGGGACCTTACTGTCATACCTGTCCTAGAGAGGAATGAATAAAACCATGAAAGCATCACTTTTAAATAGCTCACTGCCTTTGTGGGCACTCAGCTGAGGTCTCTGCCAAGAAGTTGTACCCGGCTTCCTTATGGGAAGGGGTGCAAGGAGATTATCCTGGTTATAACTGGGTCTGGTGTAGACAGTCTTCAGACCCACCTCCACCTCTACTTTATTCATGGCTTCTCTGAACCTTGCCAAGCTTCAAGCCTCAGGACTCTGCAAACTTTGGCTGCACAAGTCACAAAAGCAGGACCACAATGTGGAATTTATGACGTGCCCTGAGCCTGCTTCCACCAAAGCAGATCCTCTTGGCATCTCCAACTGCAGGCTTGGCCAGAACTGGGAGGGCAGACACGTGTGTGAATGAAGGCAATAGGCTTAGGCATGAGCCTGGAAAAGCGGGGCACGGAGCCTCGTCAGGGCACTAACAAGTTTTCTCCCAGGCTCGAGTCCAAACTTTCCCTCTAGAGATCACTCTTACACGATTTGTATCTGTTATAGCCTGTGGGGCCCATTTGCAGACAAGCTCTCCCCCTAATTGGGAAAGTCTCAGCCAGGTTGAGATACCCCTTCCCGCTCTCCTTAACGTAAGTGTAAGCTTATTTCTGAGCTGGGCTAGAAAAGAGCCAATGTGAATTAGCACCTACTCCAGGTTAGAGGGAGTACTGACAGCTTTCTGTGTTTCTTCGCTGAATCTCACTGTGGCTTGGTGACACAGGTATCAAGAGCCTCTTTGTGCAGATGTGAAAAGGCAGGCTCAAGGAGGGAGGTCAGGTGGCTCACCAAAAGACACCTGGACAGGAGCTGCAGGGCCAGGGTCAAATTCTAGTTTGTCTAACCTCAAAAGTACACCCTTTTGTCTCTGCCGTGTGAGTTGTGAAGCCATAGAAGGAAGAGCTCATTTTGACCCCAAAAGGCATTTGTTAGTTCTGCTTAGCTCAGCTCTGAAGCACTTTGAACTTTGCACTGCTCTCTTTCCAAGCTGTCGAAAACCTCAGTTGGAGTTGCAAGCTATGACTTAAGCTGGGTCCCTCTGGCTCTTGGAAGAAAGGGTTCCTTACATGCAAATGGAACTATCTATATGGACGTATCAGTAGCACTCTAACAAATTTTGAGGTCCCTGAAGAAAAACGCAGCACCTTCACTTCCTTCACTCTGTCCCACAACCTCTCAAATGTGGGAACTTAGATATCTCTAAATGAGTAACTATGTAATGCTGGGCTCTTGCTTTTTTGAAGGACTGGACTCCTCTGAAGGAATATGCTGCCTGGATTCCAGAGTTCCTTAGGATTGCCAAGACTGTGTTGACTTGTGTCTCCTCTGCATGACTGTGTCTCTCTTCTACTGCACCAACCACATCCCTGGGTTATTCTTCTAACCCCAACTGGTGAAGGCCAGACTTCAGTGGCTGAGGGAGAGTCTGATGGGAGATGTCTATATTTTAAGAGACCCATGGGGGCGTCTCTCAACGGACAGGCAGAGACCAGACAGCATGTGTAGCCTGGGTTGGTTCTCAGTTCACCTCACGAGGACACCCTGGGGCAGGGCAGCCATCTGAGACCTCTTTCCCAAGCTCAAGCTTTCCAGAACATTACAGAAGCTTTGGCAGCCTTTTCATTCGCTTCTAATGCAGTATCTTTAGGTGTTTTCTCAGTTTTTTTTATGCCATCATTGTGGGGCAAATTGAAGAAACTGATTTTCTATTTTTTTCAAGCAAAAGTAATTATGACAAACCCGTCTTTGGTGCACAGAAAGTGCTCAGCTGAAGGACACAAGATGCCCAGCTGAAGAAGAAAGTGCTGGAAGGCTCTACGTTGGCCAAAAATATTGTTTGGAAGCTCAAAGTCAACATCTGCTAAAAGCTGAGCCACTGCTAGATAACCATAAAAAAAGGGGTGGGAGTGAAGACAAGCTTGATTTTTGCTCCTTTGTCCATCAGTCATTAACACTTGGCTTTGTTAAACACAGTGAAAATTGTGTTTTTAACACGACTCTGGGTTCTAACCAAATTTCCCAGCCTTCTGCATCTTCATTTCCTCAGTTGCTTAAAAAAGAAAATGGGACCATATCCTGGCCCTGACACTTCCCAGGGTTGCCGTGTGAATTAAATTGGAGAATGTAAATTAAACCACTTTGTGGATGTCACAGACTTAGACAAATATAACTGAGCATATCACCCCTGTTGGTAGCATTCAATAATTTATGACCATTATTACAACAAATCTGATATTGCATGAATGCCAAAGGCCAAATGGTGTCTGTGAAAAGGATCTGATAGTGTATAAAAACGTTCTTAAATATTTTAGCATCTCTGGGCTGTTCAAAACTAGACTTTATTCAGAGCATTAATAGATGCCAAACCAGAACTTTTAAAGGGCTATTGTTCCCTCAGTAAGGTAGTTTTTTGAAATAACTCTGTGAGTGTGTGGAGTGTATGTTTAAAGGATGTTTCCAACTCCCTTTCCTCTGCCGGCTCCCTTATCTTGGGAGCGCTGCAAGTGCCCGGAGAGTGCAAGTCAAACATGCTCCTTATTACATCAGTTCAAGAAAAAAAGAGAGGCCATGGTGTTTAGCAATATAAAATGGATTTCCCTGCTTGCCGACATTTCAGGGTTGGCCACCCCCGTTCAATGGGAGAGCCGGAGTGCTGCCTCTTAGATAAATGCGACTGGATTAAAGCAGCCAGTTGAAAAGGAATCAACCCTCCGAAGTTGCCAAGATGAGCTACATCTATAAGCTGGGGAGTTCAGGCTATGTCTGAAAACCCCTGTTGACTCAAAAGATACTGCAACAAATCTCTTAATGAAAGACTAATACTGCAAACAAAGTGTAAAAGGTAGCTGAATCAGTAAAAGGAAAGAAAAAAAAAAAAACCCACTTACCCCAAATAGAGTAAGACTGAATGAAATCTTCAATAGGCTCAAACCTCCTTTAGGGAAAAATCCTTTTCTAACAGGAGGATCCCGATGCATTAAGCAGCTCTGCCTTTTCCCATACGTGAAGACCTGACCTGGCAGGGTTTATCAGATCGTGCCCTCATGTGCTTACATGTGAGGAATTAACATCACACCTAGATTAAAGAGCTTTGGCAGTAACCTGCTCCTCTGCAAAGCTGGCTTCCCCACTGCTGAGCAACCTCCTCCCTCCCTCCCTCTCCTGCAGCCCTGTTGTTGCCAGTGATGGTCCGGTGACATGTCACTGCTAGGAGAGGAAAGAGGCCTTTAAATACCTCCCACACAACAGCTCAGACATTTGTCCCCATTTCCTTCTTCACCTGTGGCAGGGTCATTCCAGAGCTTCTGCTCTTAAAAACAAGCAAACAAATAAACTGCCACCTTTATTTCCCGATAGTAAGAAATCAAATATGCTGTCCAGCTCACGTTTTAGTAGCTTTGGGGATTTTTAGTAGTCTTTGGAGGATAATGAAAAAAGTGACATCTGTTCTATTTCGTGTACTTTTTTTTTTAACCTGCTGAGTTTTAAACACAGTATCTTCCAATCTACTTATGACAAAAGAAGTATTGGAAAAGAGGCAAGTGGTTCTTAAGATTTATTTCAAAATACATGCCAGGATATCTCTGGCTCTGGTTCCGAGAGGACTGGCCCAGGAGTGGCAACAGCCAAAATCTCTGAACCCTTCCCCAGTCAACAAACATCAGCACCAACAAGAGGTTTCTTCATGGGTTGTTGAATTTGAAGGCTTCATCCCTACATGAAGCCAAAACTCAAGGCTTCTTCCAAGAAGAGGGCCATGAAATTAGATTTGCAATGCAATGCAAAAAAAAACACAAAAAACAAACAAACAAAAAAAAAAAACAAAAAACCTACCCTCTCTTAGTTTTTTTTCCTCCTCTCAAAGATGTGGAGTCTACCGTCTCTTATTTAGGCAAGGTTTAGACACACTAGCTTGTTCAGAAAACTGATATTAAAAGCCTAAAACACATAACTTTTCTTATCAGGTTACTGTCATAGGGAACTAAATATTTCTGGCTTTTTGGCTGTTCTGTAACTGTACTTTTGTAAGCTCTGATATATAAGTTAATTTTTCTTTTATGTAGGAAACATGAAGATATATTTACGTGCACACACATATATGTGTATACATAAGGTATATTCAAACATGCACTCAGGGGAAGTTAGGGAGAGAAATTTCTAGTTAAACATGATCTTGCAAAATTCTTCCATATGTGGCAAAGTCCTCAGTTCCTCTGACATATAGCAATACATACATATATACACACAAGACGCTATGTATACATTTATCCCACATTCATTTAACCTCAAAACATAAAATAAATTCTTTTTTTTCCTCCCTAAGCAAAGGCTCGGAATAACAACTCTTTATACAGAATCCATCTTCTGGGGGCAACAGAGAAAGTTAAACCCCTTGTGTGTTTGCTAGAATTCAAAGGGCTGCACTTTGGCTAATCTGCTGGTGAAAGTGCAAGGAAGGCAGAGAATCCATCACAACAGCTCGTCCTACATTCACGGAGAGGGCTGAGGGTGCACAGGGACTCCCAGGGGTTAGGGCTGGCTCTCTGAGAAGTCACAGGGCCTAGGGAGGGGCTGCTGGGATTCCTTCATCCTCCTGGTAAACCACGGGTCTCCACCAACTTCTTGTGGACTAAACACAAAATGCGGGCCCTGGGAGGAGGAGGAGAAAAGCAGGCAGGTTTTGCAAAAACAGATCTGGGGCCAGGAAACTCGTGGGTCCTGGAGATGTCATCTGCCTCCAGCCACAACCTCAATGAGGGCCTCACTGTAGGAATGCCACTGTAGGGATGGCTAGAAATTCCCCTCCTATGAGAATATTCCACAGAACACTAACTAATTCTACCTGGGAGCAGGTACTCAATGCTCAGGTGTATGTAGCATGGACAGAGGTGGGACGGCAAGAAAGCAATAACCTTTCTTTTATTTTCTGAGCTAACTCCACCTATGGCTCTTCTGCCTATGGGAAGAGGGGGGAAGGTGGATGTTCTGGGACCAGAAATCTCAAAACCGAGGCAGTGAATACTGTAGCCTCTTTGAATCAGAGCATAGATTCAGTACTCGGAGCATCTGCCTCTGTGTAAGAATCCAGAGGCCATACACAAAAATGAAAAACAGATTTCCATCATCCATTGTGGCTTGGGTCACTGGGATCATTTTATTATATCTTAAAATGCAATCTGTATCTGGGTCCCATGACCACCAGTTTGAAAGGAAGGCCAAATCTAGGTCCAGGTTTTAAGTGACCAAACTATTTGATGGCTTATAGCAAAATGACATGCGTCCAAAGCAGAAATCCATGGGAATTTTCAGCAGAAAATAGAAGTGGGCATTTAATGCTCTGAAATGTGTCCAGCGGTACAAACTTACATCCTGGCTGAGAGCCAACACATGCTGGGACCACACAGTAACCAGGAGCAGCAGAGAAGGACCAAAGATTACTATTTACATCCACGGACAGATTCTGGAAATTGCCAAGTGGAGTGGGTAATATTGAGGATTAGCGCAATCAATATTCTAGGACTATATCAACAGCGTACACAACCCCAAGTTAAGAATGTAAAACGGAAAACCCAGCTTCTGCCATAGGAAGGTCACTACTATCTGAACGTGTTCCTATCACCCTGGCTGACCTGAGAGCAGCCTTTGGCCAAATGAAGCATCCTCTTTGCTCTGGGGCCTGGCTTGTTCTGGCGATCCACTGCCAAGAGCCCCCATGACCCAGAGTAATCCCCCTCCCTCTGTGGACCAGTTTCTCCTCTGCTCGAGGGTCTCATTCCGGTGATTCCATGGCAGGGGCAGAGTTTGCAGGAAGCTGTATTTTCATTGGCATAGGGACAATATGAATAGAGAAGAGCAAATGGGAACAGGTAAAATGGGGAGAAATGAAAAGAATAAAGTCACGAAACAGAAAAATGGAAATAAAGACAATGAAAGCTAGGGCAACTGGAAAGAGAACTGATTCATGAGATGACATCTTAATTCAGTTTTGGAAACTAAATCAAAATAGGATAAAATTTCCTACAATTAAGTGGCAAAGAGAAAAAGCACATTTGCATTTTATAAAAAGTGGATGTATTATAGTCATACAATCATAAATGTATGTGGTTGCATAGATATATCCATACCAACATCTGAAGAGGTTTGCCACCAATGAACAGCACTCAGAGACTTGGGCCCTCACCTTGGACCTGTTCATTTTCAGTTTTGTGACTATGGATCATTAACAACTCCTCTGAGTTCCAGTTTCTGTATCTGCACAATGGGGACACTCCCGTCTGCCCTTCCTATTTCCCAAAGGTACCACGGGAGCAGGCCATTCAACAGACATGTTTTGAGTGCTTACTAAGGGCCAAACAGATGTGAATATGTAACAAAGTATCTGAATATAAAATGTAAAATTCACCCACATTTTTCTTTAATCAATCTCTTAAGCATTATGCCTCCATGCCCCTAAGCTCTGTAGCCCTCCTTTAGAAGCATGATTTTTGTAACTAAAATGTGAAATTTAAATTTTAAATAGGATGTGGAAGTCTTAAAGGTGGTCAAAATCCCTTGAGCTTCCCAACTCCTATGAGTTAAGTATCAATATTTCGGCCGGGCGCGGTGGCTCACGCCTGTAATCCTAGCACTCTGGGAGGCCGAGGTGGGTGGATCGTTTGAGCTCAGGAGTTCGAGACCAGCCTGAGCAAGAGCGAGACCCCATCTCTACTAAAAATAGAAAGAAATTATATGGACAGCTAAAAATATATATAGAAAAAATTAGCCGGGCATGGTGGTGCATGCCTGTAGTCCCAGCTACTCGGGAGGCTGAGACAGGAGGATTGCTTGAGCCCAGGAGTTTGAGGTTGCTGTGAGCTAGGCTGATGCCACGGCACTCACTCTAGCCTGGGCAACAGAGTGAGACTCTGTCTCAAAAAAAAAAAAAAAAAAAAAGTATCAATATTTCCATTCAATGAAGGAGGGAGAGACAAGAGAGAAAAGTTTTCTCCTGGGCTGCCAGTCACTTATTCTGGGGTTTCCAGCCCCAAAATGTTTACATTCTTTGCTATTTAGGCCCCTCCAAACTAGCATCAAAGTGCTTTAACAAATAGAGGTGCATTTTGCACAAAAAAGCAGTGAGATCCAGGCCCTTACAGAACCAACATCCAACCCAAGACCCAGGCACAGAACTGTGAGTCCTAGATGCAGAAAGGGCAACCTACACAGTGCCTGGCATTTTAAGTTGGCTGGAGTGTGGGGCTCACTTTGATGCTGTGCTTTTCTTATTGCTGGAGTTAGTTCATACCTGGGAGCCAAAGGAAGGAGCTTAATAAAATACGACTTTTCCTGGTACAATAAAAATTGTATAATGCCTAGGCAAAGGAAAGTAGAAAGACTTGATATCATTGATATGCTTTAAGGCAAGGAAGGATGCTGTTGAAAGAAAATAACAGCTGAGACCGATGATGACAGGTACAGAGGGCATTTAGGAGAAGCTGAGTTTCCACTCGGCTTTGTAAAATCAATCTTGGTAACCTCGATAAAAATAAAATCTCAAATGTGTCTCCAGCACGTTCCATTTACTCTTTGGCCTTCATTGTTTCTCAGAACACACCAGTAGCTTGTGTCATGGCAAGTATTTGTTGTCTGCTCTTGTGACTTCTTGGTTTGGAGGATTTTCTAAGTCATTACTGTGATTTGCCTGGATATTCTGCTTGGACATATTCAATGGCTGTGGCCATCCTAGGAGTCACAGGCCACCAGCTATTAACTGTTCCTCTCTCAGGTAGAGGGTTAGATCCTTGGACTGCCTGCCACACCACACTGACTTCTCTCACATCTTCTCCAAATCCTCTGATCCCCTCATCACACTCATTTGCAATGCCTGGAGGGCTGTGTATTTCTGACCATCCTTGATATCCTGGCTCCTCAGCCTAATGGCTCCCTTAGTTCAGATCTACTGAGTTCTTGGTGGGATAACTCATTCTCAGCCTTTCAGAAGCTGTCCCAGGAAATGAACGGAAGAGGCACTTTCATTTTCTGTTATGCAAAGCATGAAATTGCCTAAAATTCCACCTTCTGATGAAAAACATTGCTGGAAACTGGATCAGTCATGTTTTCAACTGGGTAGTCTCTTTTTTCACCTGATACTCTGAGAACAATATTTCTTAGAGCACAGATGTTACTAGAAAAGAAAAAATTCCATGATCAAATAAGCCTGGGAAATGCTGGATTAAATAAAATTGGAAAGCTTTCTTTCTTAGATGATTTTTTAGATCCTTTGATCTGCTAATTGCACCAGGATGCTCTAAGATGGAGTTATAATATGCAGTACTTTCCCAAAATTCTTTGCCCACAGAATCTTTGTTTCAAGACTTTCCTCATGGGACTAATGTTCTAAAAGTTACTTTGGGAAATGCTAGTCTAGACTTATACTACTTGGATTCAGTTTCTCTTAAGGAGGAAGCAAAATCATAGTGAAGGAGAAGGGGACAGGGAAGAAATGGAAAAAGAATATAATTCTGCAAATATCTGGCAATACTTAAATCGAATTTCCTAAGGAAAAATGAGTTTTTCTGTAAAAGTAGTAGCAAAGTGACTGATTTTTCATATTTCTTCACTTTCATATGTTCTGATCTCTTAATAAAGCTCAGGAGGCAATGTCAACAATTTGTAGCCCCTCTTCCATAAGTCACTGTTGGTGGGTCAATCCTTAGTGCCCCAGGAAGGCCAGGGCTGGCAGATTAATGGGAAATGGATCAGGAATCCCTGGAAGAGACCTCTCCCCTTTAAGTCAGGTCAGCTAACATGAGTATGTTACAGATGTTTAGTTTAAATCTCATCCAAATCACCCCATTATTAAGGCTCTCATGTTGTCACATCCCGATATAAGGCTGGCATTTTCTCCTAAGAAGTAGTTTTACCCTGTACTATCAGCATATGGGGCTTACACAATCATGTGTGGGTTTGTAATCAATTGGGAAAGACTTCCCAGCCAGTGATAACTATTTCATTCTGGGACTTAGATATATAACAGCGTATATACTGACATACAAGTTGTTGATTACTAAATCTCAGACCTGCAGTACAGGGGAGGGTGTCACTGCCCTAGACCTGGGGCACCTAGGCAGAAAGGGCATCCAGGCCTGGGTGAATAGCCATCTCCATCGCTAGAGCCAACCTACTCCCATACCAGAGTTCCTTGCTTCACTCTTTCTCTCTAATTGAGAAAGTACAGCAAAGGAGCCTACTGCCTACTGACTCTAATTTAAAACCCCAAAATTATCCTTGTCATCTAGGGTATTTCACTTTCACAGTGAACCCCACTGCAGACTAAGTTTCTAAGTCAGGGGCCCCTATTTAAGTCATAAGTACCTTTTATCTGTCTTGATCTGATTGGCATGACCCAGAAAAGAACTGAACAGGACATCAGATGACCTGGATTCTTGTCCAAGGACTAGGCAGCAAACTCCCTGAAGGCAAGGGTTCTGTCTCGTCCATCATGCTCTTCCTCAAGCCCCACAGAGTGGCTGGTATGGTACATGTGTTGCAAGTATTATTCAAATGAGCAAATACTAGCAGCAGGATTCCAGGCCATTCACCCTCTCCCAGGGCCTGGAGAAGGGAATGCAGTACCTGTCTGTATGTCCATGGGTTGCTTAGAGTGTCCACTGAGATGGCTGATGTGAAAGTGGAAGACCATCGCCATCCTCCTAACAGTAGCAATGAGAAATGTGTGTCAAAGGTCCTGACAATATGCCTCAGCCAGACCTTCAAGGAATGCTAATTCTTCCTGGAAAGGCACCACCCCGGAGCAATTATTTCTGCCCCATGACAACCTCTAGTGTCAACAGACAAACATGAGGGTCAACCAAGTAGGCAAGACACTCCAGTTTGTGATTACAGATCTCTGGAAAAGTAGCATACTAGCCTTTGTAAGAAATATCATTCACAAGACAGATAAATTTGATCAGGTGCCCCATTTCAGGCAGGACATATTAGCATATGCGTCTCTGTGATGAGACAAGCCAGTTTGTTATTCTAGCAGGTCCTTTTGTGACCCACTCCCCCAATTTGGCTCCACTGTTTCTCTGGGGGGTAAATCCAGGGTGGCCTTATAGCATGTGTAGCTCAGAGGAATAGCCAAAGTAGGGTCTGCAGGCCTCCCACCAATGAAAGCTCACACTCGCCCTCATGGGAGAATGCCAAGGAGCAAAGGGCAGGGACCAAGAAGGACAGTGAAGAGATTTAGTTAGCAGGATGCCAGGTATGCTGGTGCAGGTGAGTGTGGGGAGGTGGTGGCTGTGGTGAGGGATGAGAATTGATAAATAAAACCATACCAAAACAAAAACATGGACATACAAGATAAAGACATGAAATTAATATCCCTGACTTTTCAGATCTCCAAATCAAGAGCCATTTTTGAGAGCTAAAAACATGAAATGGTGCCTTTCTGCACTTGACTTGAGAAATCTAGGTGTCCAGTGTGAATACCTTCTGCAGTGTTGGGGTCTCTGAGGGCAAAAGCTTCAGTTACAAAGGTCAGGCCAAGCCCAGGGGGGGCTGGGGAGCCTCCTGGTCCAGGCTGCCTCATTGCCCAGCTTTAGGGAGAACTTCTAATGTTGTGTTCTATGTAAATAGTACCCCCTGGAGTTGTACTCCTGGTAAAACATCTTAGTGACTTTGAATCTTAAACTTCTCCTTAGGGATGCTACTGACATGAAGTGAAAAGGAAACAGAGCCACCTAAAAAAATTTTTTAGGAGCATAATAAGCACCCCTTCCCCCAGCAAACAATTAAACCCTCTCTTCACACAGGTGAACGGGGCCTCACTCTCCCATATCCAAAGGAGATCACACTTACCCAGATGGTTCTATTCCATTATCTATTGCCTATACCTATGGACATGTGTAAGTTACACTGGGATCACCAAAAAAGGAGAGGAGTGTCTCAGTGCAATATACTAAGACATATTGTTCATGTTGACTATATTATCCTGCTAGTTTGCATTTAATTTCCTAATTTCCATAAAATTCATTGTTAAGACGTTTAATACTAAACACTATAACCCGTTTTTGCATTTGGTGGGTGAATGTGAATATCATTGAAAACTGCAGGTGGTTTTAGTTTTTGTCAATCCATCTTTTCATTTGCTTTTACTTAACCAAGGGAGGAGACAGGGTCCAAATCAAATAAACCAGACTCCTTGACTTCATTGGCTAAAATGGCAACAAAACTGATTTCTGTTCTTGTTGCTTTACTCCATCATTAATTTGCATCACTAAGCAATTTTCTAGGACAGTGCTCAGCAAACTCAAGGCTTCTGTGATTGCTGAGTGCCTGGAAACAAAGTGCTTTCACTTAAAACTTTGAAAGAGACATTCTAAAGTAACTCGCCATTAGATACTGAGCCAGCGATTGACTATATATCTATGAGAGAAGAAAGGAGGGGAGGAGAGAAAATGCATAACATAAACAAGAAAAGACAAAACCTTAAAGAGGAAGGAGAAAGGAAAACATTTAGATTCCTTGAGTGATGGAAATAAATACCAAAGCTATTAGTTTCAGTTCAAAGAACATATCACTTTATGCTGTTTATTATTTCTTAAGGATTATTTATTTTATCTTAAAATATCCAAAGGGTAAAAGGGGTCCAGGAGGTAAGCGCCAATGAAACTGACCTGGTCTGGAGAGGGCCTGTGATTGGAATGTTGTGACCTCCCAGGAGATCGATGGTGGTGGTGATGGTGGTGGTGGTGGTAATGGTGATGGTCCTCGTCGTAGTTGTCTGCAATCAGCTTCATTCTGTTCTGGGTCTGTGCAGAACAAAGACACAGAAGATTCCATCAGGAGCTAGAAGACCAGCCAAAGAGCTTTAGGGCATAATTATGGTACCTGTAGGACTTCCTTTGTTCCTAATCCAGAAGTTTTCATTTTTAGTCAAATTGAAACTTAATAAAGAAAGCACCATGCCATTAGCTTTGGTGAAAGAGGTTTAGTCACATCCCTGGAGCTGCGATGTTATATCTGTAGATGTTAATGTGCTTCCCCTTTGTCAATTACAAAGGAAAAAAAAAATTGGATGTACCCTAAGGTGCCTTGTTTTACATTATCAAGCAACCACAGAGTGCCAACAATCACATCCTCAAGCCAGAGAAGGCAGCCCTGGATGGGAAGATAGGAAAGAGCTGGCTGGAAACACAGAAGGACAGATGAACAATGGTCTCACAAGACAAAGCAGGTAAGTCCACTCGAAAGCTGCAAGATGCCCCAATGCTGATGGAGATGGTTTATGGCTATGATGACTTCTTGAGAACGGGCTCCCTATGGACATTTTAATTGATTTTGTTCCTTGAGGGAAATGAGCAAAAGGTACAAAGTCGATGAAAAAGAGCTGCCCGGTCTAATTTGCAGCCCATGGTGTTTGTTCCATGAGGCAACTAGGTGTCATAATTAAACTTCCAGTATCACAGAATTGTATTGTTTTATTATGCAGGGCAAGAAATAGACCAGTGATGAATAGCCCTGACAGGCTCACAGAATCTAGCAGAATGTCTACAGACCATGGAACAAAGCAGATAAAATTATCCAGCCTAGAAAAGCCAGGAAACATGGGTTTGGGGATGGGCCTGCCTGGATTCAAGTCCTGCTCCACCTCTTTGCTAGTTATGTGGCCTTAAGAGAGTTAACTGTTCATAAACCTCAATTTGCTCAACTCTAAAATGGGCATAATAGTACCTCTTTCGCTGGGGTTGCTGCGAGGAGCAAATGATATGATAGACTCTTCAAGTGTCAGTCTAGTCCTTGGCAATAAAAGTCAAATGCTGTTATTACTATTATTACTGCTGTTGTCTGCTGTAGGAAATTTCCCCTTCTTTGTACATTCTGTTTCCTTGGCCTGTGATGCCTCCTTTGGCCCCCTCCCCTCACTTCTAACTCCAGTGTCTGGCTACCTCCCAGTATTTTCTCTAGGACCCTTTTCCTGACCCCACCCTTGAGGCTGGGAGACATGTGCCTCTTGAGGAACACAGCTCTCTAACCATGGGTTTATCTGCCCATCTGTCTGTAGACCCTGAAGCTATTTTTTTTTTCTGCCTCTCCCCAGAATTTAGCACAGGCCCTACTAGATGTAGACACACAGTACTTGCTGCTGAAATGAGTGACTGAAAGAGTGAGGGAACCATGATTCTGAGGGATGCTGCCATCCCAGAGAGAAGCTGCGCGTTTGTTTCCAGCAGGGAAGGTCACTGAGAGTTGAGGACAACTCATGAGTTGCCGTAACAGTCCCTTCGGTGGCTCAAGATGACAGTGAGCCATGAGTACTTCTTTAAGACAGCCAGAAATCAGGGGCTGGCAGAGCCTCCAACCAGTTGGAGTTTTATTATGTAATATAAATAATACTCTGATAATAGAGAATTCTGGAGCTAACATAGTTGCATTCTTGTAGTGTTTTTCACATACAATTTCACTTATTCTCAAAACTTTCCCAGAAGCAATTATTACTATCCTCATTTGGCAGCTAGATAAGTAAGGTATAGATTTCAGCCCCTCAGAGTCTCTTTGTTAACACAGAACATGGTGATTTTCTGGGTCATCCAATTCTCAATCTCTAGGCCTTTTTTCTTGCCTTGTTGCTAACGGAAAAGGCAAATAGCTAAACAGGTAGAAACAGTTTTCCCATAAAATGCTTTCGTTCTGCTAAGTTTTGGAAACACCTCACATCCCAATTCTATCTGCCAGAGGAGGTCACATGATTTACTCACTCTATTTTTTAAAATTTGTACAATATTTGAAAGGCCCCAGAGTGAATATTAAAAAAAAAAAAAGCACGTATATGAATAAAAACAATGAAGATAGAGAAAAATATCCACTTAGAAATTAAATAAAAAATCCCAGGCAACCTTTGGCAGTTGATAGCATTTCCATCTTCACTTGTCCACTTAAAGTGTCAGAAGACCCGATGGACAAGTTTATGCTGTGTGAGAAAGAGCAGGTCAGCAGGGCTGTTGCAGACCAAGAACTGAGATTCCCCTTAGTCAGTCTTCCATTTCTACATGAGATTCTGAAATACAGCGCTCACACCTACGATTCTAGTATTGTCAGGAACCTGTACTTTTGAACTCATGAACTAATAAATCTGGAATTGTTTCTTCTAAATATAATTCAGAGAGCCTGAAGGAAGCTGTGAGAGCTGCTATGGGCAAGATGGAACGGACTTGCCCAAGAATGAACGATGGAGCCTAAATGAACAAATAATAACTCTGCTATTGTAAACATCATAATGTCCTTATCCTTTGGGGAAGCTCCTGTGATTTTATGAGATTATTTTCTTACCAGCGACAAGCCTAGAGTTCCCTACCTTTGAACTGTATCCCATAAAAGAATGTACAAGCTAAACAAGATGCTATATGCAGTCCTAAATGTGTCTGCTGAAATGAGGTGTTGGAGAGTAGGCATGTCATGGGATAAAGACTGTAAATGAATGATGTCATCTTTCCAATTTGGTGCTGAAATATAAATAAACCACGTTGTTCATGTGAATACCAGATCTGGGGGAAATGTACACAGAGCAATTGTGAGCGGAAGAGGCTTCTTTTGATTAGTCTGGGCTGGAAGAGAAGAGTGTGAAGCAGAGATGAAAAATGAGAGTTTGGTCTGATACTCTAGACCATTTTTATTTATCTTGCTTGTAACATATCTCCTAAACTGTGACCGATTTCTTACAGGCTGGTTGCTAGTGTTCTCTCCTGTAAAAACAGCTTGACCAATCCCGCTCCTTTAATTGTCAAATTGAAAATGGATCTCTTTTTGTTTTATAAAAAAATCCACACTACCTATCCTCATCCCCACCCAATTATATTGGTTTCCTAACACATAAAGTATGGTCTGGAAGGATAAGAAGTCACGAATAACACTCCCTAATGGTCAATGAAAGAAAAACTGCAGAAAGTTGTAACAAGGATTGGAACAGGGATACCATTTGTTCAAATAACTCCAGACACATTTACCAGGTGATCCCACGTATAATGCTTCATACCCCATCGCATACAGGAGGTGCCCATCACAAAGCCCAAATCAGCAAGTCTTCCGGGCAGTCGTAACTGAAATCCCAGGAAAACAGAGCTGGAGAGGGATAGCTTTCCACAGCACGGCGCTTGGGAACTTGGGGACTCATTTAGTGATTCACTGAGGCCCCTTTTTATTTCCTTTGCAGTGTCTACCAAACTGCTGACCAGACGCTTTTACCTTTGGCTAACTGTGTTATACTCTTTTTACTATATTATGTCATGACTGTGCAGACAAATCTAATCAGATTTCATTTTCTGCTTCCTCTTTCTTCCAGGCGCCAGCCACCTTATTTCTCTGGGATCACAGCCCCTAGCAGCAGTCCTGCTGCACTCTTGTCTCCCATGGAACACCTTCCTGGCCAGAGCGACACCAGACTCCTGTTCCTCCCTGAATTCAAATTCTTCGGAGGCTCCCACTGCCCTCAGGGAAAGATCCTGGCTCCTTGACATCAAGTCTCTTGCTAGGTGATTGCTATTTCCCTCTGCAGCACACCTCTAGAGCCCCTCTCCTGGACCTGGGGACATGCTGTTCTCTGTCTCTAGCCTGCCCTTCATCCTTCACCCTTATACCTGCGTTATACTCATTAGTTCTTCTGGTTTTAGCTTCAACACCATTGCATCCAGAAAACGCAGTGTTTCCCTGGGCCCACGATGGAGGGATTAAGAACCCAGCCCCAGCCCCTGATCGCAGCACTTACCTCATGTTGCCTTAGGAGGCAGTGGGAGCCTCGGGAGAACTTGAATTCAGGGAGGAACAGGAATCTGATGTCACTCTGGCTAGGAATGTATTCCATGGGAGACACGTTTGCTTGGCTTTCTCCACCACTTGGTTGAAAATCTCTAGAGGAAAGCCCTATGTCTGGATCACCCTTCTACTCCCCACCTAGCGCAGAGCCTGGTGTAGAAGCAGTAAGTAAATGTGCATCAATAAGTGTGTGAATGTATAAATGAATGAACAGGGAGGGCACAGGCTGCCATGGAACAGATAGGAGGGGAAAATACACAATGGGAGTCTAGGATGACCCAGTAGAATAGCTCACTTTCAATGTAATAGTTTAACTTTTCCTGTTGTTTGTTTGTTGTAACTTCTGAGAGTGGAGAAAGTAGAATACGTGCATGGTTTTGGAGCTGTTGGGCAAGTCGAACTGGTCTTCCTCTAGAAGTATGCCATTCCTTAGTAAAGTAGATGCAATGAAATGCTCCACCACCTCCTCAATTACTTACCTCACTAGGAGTAAGGGACATTTGGGGTGTTAGCAGGTTCATTTCCTTACTACCTCCAAGCCTTTGGAAGAGCAGGGGACTTTGGAAGACTTTTGATAGTGCCAAGAGTCCACCATGGAAACCTGAAACTTTATCCATTAACCAAAATCCCTAATGAACACCATCTGTGAAAAGGTGCCAGAGACTCCATCTCTTCTGACATTTCTGAAGTGTTTGTCCAAGGAGCTCTTGAAACGAAATGAAAATCCTTGATTGACTAGTAATAGACTCAATAGCTTAATGGCAATATGTAGCTATAAAAGCGTAATATTAAAACTGCCTTTAAAAATATTTTAGCAAGGTGGCAATAACAAACTATGCTTTGATCAATCATCTGGATCAAGTTAACAATAAAACCTTCATGAATATGGTTTAAATAAGAAAAAAATAGAATAAGATTTGTTGTTATGGGATATGGAGATAATACTGTACAATAAGCAATTGCAGTTTTATTCTATCAGGTTTTCTTTTCTCTCTCTCTCTTTCCCACTAGGGAAATTCAAAACATTCAGGAACTCTTCTACTGGTTTTGTTTCCACCTAATCAGAGCAAGGTGAAAGTTCTCTCGTCTCCAGTAGAAGATGAGGAAACCAGACAGCTGGACAGCGAGCAGGGGAGGGCTTTCCTGGACACCCACTAGCTCACACAGCAGTGAATTGTGACTGAGTGGGATCTGGGTTCCAGTGCTCAGGTCACAGCTGGAGGACAAAATGAAGCAAGAGGATGAAGCAGCTATTAGAGGGATATGCTGCATTGGGGAACTTTCTGGGAGTATGTAAGAATCAATGATGTAAAGGCTTGTACTGTGGACACTGCACTGAAATTCATTCAACACTTACTGAACATCTGCAATGACAACAACAACAAGAGTAATTATGTTGTTCTAACAATATAATTCTAACTAGCCTGTTCTAAACAGTGTTCTAAGTGTTTGTCCAGAATGCTCTTGTTGAATCTTCACTGCTGAGATAGTTATTCTTGGGAGTCCTCTTTTGCAGCTGAGGAAACCAAGCCCAGGGAACAGGACTTAAACCTGGGTTTCTAACTGCAGAGTGCTAGGGTAGTGATATGAAGGCTAAGGTCCCAGGCCAGGCATAGGGGGTTAAGACAAGAGGAATTAGAGGAACAATGTGGGAAGAAAAACAGGAGAGAAGGGAATGGTTTAACTGGATGTCCAGAAGCAGGAGAGATCTCCTCTAGCTGAGGGCTCCCTGGCTCACATGCCCTTCACCTAAGATTTGAAAGTTGGCTTGGATGTGGGTGTAAGGAAGAGTGGACAGGGGAGATTCCAGAGTAAACTGGCCCTCTAATCACTCGAGAGGAAAAACAGGCCAATGAGGGGAAATGGAACCCCAAATGGGGCTGTGTGTGTATTCATGCACTTGTATGTTGCTTTCTTCCTCCTGTACTGGATGTGGGGAGAGCAGGAAATGTATTTGAGATGGTAGTTCGCCATCTTTTTTCTCAAAAGAACTTTTCAATTTGGGGCATTTGGGAAGGAATTTAAGATAGAGCCATAGCCGTATGTTCTCACATATCAAACTGTGACATCTCTGGGAAAATGAGCCAGTCTCTTGGCATCTCAGTGTTTATAAATATCTACATAATCCACTGCTACAGTATCAGTCCTTCCTTGACAAGTGGTCTGATCTCCCCCAACTCATTCAGCTGGTCCCTCCCTCCCGCTATCCACCTATAGCAGAACAGAGGCTTGATGACACTCCCCCTCCCAACTTCGTTAAGGGTGCCTCTCTCGGTCCTTATTTTTAGACAGAACATTAGGAGCTCACCCTGAGGGTTTAGCTGCTGGTTTCATACCTACTTAATCAGTATCTTTATCTTATTTTATTTTTTAATTGTTACAGGATGTCAGTGCCCCTCTCATATCCTCTTGGCCCACCCTGGAGGTTATCTGTGCATGGATGGGCAGTCCCGGACGTGTTGCTGCCTTCACACAGGAAGCCTGTGCACGGCTCTCTGCCTGAGGTCTTCCTTTGGCCACAGGTGCAGGCTTGGCCAGGGAAAGGGCAGGACCAAAGCGCTGGGGAGCTCATGCTCCTGGAACAACCCTCAAACTGTGAGTGGGGAAGGGATGGATAAATAGCCAGCATCTTGGCCCCTCAGTGGGACAACAGTATGGTGTGCCCCCAGATCTCTCAGTAGGTCCCCAGCAGAAGGAGCCGTGGCTGACTATAGCAGGAACTACCCACCAATGTACCCTTTATTGGCCTTTTTCCCTTCCCTGTATCACTTCCACATCCTCTCACCGCTTCTTGGGATTATCTTCCAAATAAACTACCTCCATCACGCCCTTATCTTGGGGTCTATTTTTGCAGGAATCCCAGCTAAAATGCTTACTGAATGATTAACAAGCTGTACCTAACTTCTGCATAGGACTAACACGCCAGCGATGACCAGCCTCCTTCCTACAAATACCTCTTAAGATTTCTCATCATCTAGGGTGACGGAACTCTCACCTTCCCCAGGAAGTCACACCTGCCTGGCACCAATTCTGTTTCTGCCAAATATTCACTCTGAGGCTCAGACTGAATCACGTTTCCATGAGCCTCATTTCCTGTGTCTATAAAATGGGCAAGTGAAGGAAGAACATCTTCAGCATGAACCAAACACCACATGGATAGATGCTGAACTACTGTTCTTCTTCCTTACTGCACATTTTGTGCAGTTTTTCTTTGTTTTGTTGTTTCCACTAAAATCAGAGGAAGGAGATTATTTTGTTGAATTGCCCCCTGCTGCCACCTTAGAACTCGAGGGCTTCCCTGGAGGGTTACAGATAATGATTGTAGCCAGAAGCCTCACTTCCCCTTTCTGCTACCAGCCAATGCAGCCCACGGGGGAAGAAAGAGTTCTACATACTCTGCCCATAATGTTAGGATCCTTAATAGTGTCTGAAAGAACTAACAGCCCTTGTATTATCCTGGATGGAGCTGGAGCCCATTCTTCTAAGAGAAGTATCACAAGAATGGAGAAACAAGCACCACATGTGCTCACCATCAAATTGGTATTAACTGATCAACACTTATGTGCACATATGCAAGTAACATTCATGGGTGTCAGGCAGGAGGGAGGGGGAAGGAGGGGATGGACAAATTCACACCTAATGGGCGTGGGGATGGGCACACTTGTAGCTCTGACTCGGGCAGTGCAAAGGCAATATGTGTAACTTCAACATTTGTACTCCTGTAATATTATGAAATTGGAAAAAAAAAAAAAAAAAGAAAGAAAGAAAGAAGACCTGCACCGTGAGATAGAGCCCCCTGTGAATATTAACAATAAGAACCAGTGCTGACGAGCCCCTGCTGCCTGCCAAGAACAGCGCTTTGCCGGCATCATCTCATTTAGTCAGTCACATCAACCCTGTCCCGTAGGCTGGAGTGGGGTTGTGCTCAAAATCTTTAACAGCTGCCATGCCCCAGGCAAAAACCCATGAGAACCAAGAGCAACACAAACACATATGCCCTGAATATTAGTCTTGGTAGGGGCTATTATTATTCCCACTGTAGAGATGATAAAACTGAGGCGTAGAAAGACTAAGCAACTTATCCAGGCTCAAATAACTGGTAGATCTCAGATTCTGACTTGAGAGCCTCCTACGTAATCAATGTGCCCTACTGCTAGGATCCATAAGGACTGACTCCTTTTAAAAAAAAATCAAGACTGAACTGGAAATGGGCTCTGACTCTCTAAACACCGACTCTAATCAGAGCCTAAAAGAGGAGCAGCTCACTTTTGCTTTTAATGTTCTCTCTGAAAAGGATGAAACTCAGACACATGATTAAATCTTAAATGAGCCCCAAAGAAGTCTGTGTTGCTGACCATCCCTAATATAACTTCAAAAGTCATTATCCATAATTTACATTAACTTTTAATGCTCCAACCAATAAGACAGCTTTGAATCTGGGCTAACACGTTAGCAACTGCAGACAACCAAGGAATTTCTAATATCCTGAGCACCATTGCTAGCCGTGGGGTCTAGGGGAGGGGGAAGGCCCTAGAAGTTTCCACCACAAAGTTACTTAGTTAAGCGCAGGTCTGTTTAATTAAGTAGTGGGCAGCACATGCTATACTTAGCTTTTAAACACTTGTAAAGTCCTCTTCATTCATTTATCTTACTTGTCACTGACAAGCTCTTCAAGGACTGTAACAGTATGCAGAGCATGAAGAGCCTGGGTAAACAAGGCATATTTTATGTGGAGTCTAAACTGTTTCAACTCAGAGAGTCAATAGAGGGTCCCTGAAAAAAGCCCAGACTTTTCTACTAAACTGTGCAAGCATTCTGTGCATGGTCTATTATGAGTTTCTTTAGAAAGTAAATTTACAAATCAAATCTCAATTTTTTTAAGGAAAAAAAGGAAGAAAAGGGAATCAGGGAGGAAATAAAGAAGGGACAGAATGAAAGAGACTAGGAAGAAATGGAGGAAGGAAAAAAGAAGGGAGGGAGGAGGGGAAGATGGAAAGAGAGAGGAGAGGAAAGAGAAGAGAGGAGAAGAAAGAATGGAGGGAGGAAAGAAAAGAGAATATTTGTAGGTGATGGGATTCAGACTCTAAAACTATGCTGACAAAGTCAAGAACTTCATTCAATTCATAATTCAACAAATATTTATTATCGTTGGTTTAGGCAGACCTGGCATTACCAAACCATCTCCCTAATGAACGAATGAGAAAAAGCTTTAGGGTCTGGCCCAACAGAATTGGCCAACAGACTGGAAACTGACAGTGTGAATTACCATCTAGGAGACCTTGAGGTTGAGTAACCCAGTAGCACCCTCAAGAAGAGAACAAGAGTCTTAGACAGTAAGGGCTATGAAGAAAAGTGTCCACACAGCCTTGGGGGCAAGATAATTCACAGGAATTTTCAATAGTTATGTGTTTAGTTTAAAAGGTATTAGAATGAAGTCTTAGGACATGGAAAACATTACGAAGATGGTCCTCAAACTGTCTGAAGCTTGAGACACTGTCACCAAAAGGGATGAGCAAAGCAATGGAGGATGGATTAGGTTGCAGACAGTGGAGACCAGAAATCCAGAGCAGCTTGGAGAGGATGAACGCATCCCAAGAACTATGAGAGGACAGAGGACGTCCTCCTGCAGAGGCTTTGACCTCCACGCAGAAGTGGGAGCGAACGCAATCTGGGCCTGCTCCCAGGTCTGAAGCTGAGGGGAAGGGCATAAACCTAAGACCTCCCTTGCACCTCATCCCCTTCAAAACAAAACAAATTACAGCAAAAAGGGGAGAGAGGCGATGGCGCAAGCCATGCAAAACATGTGGTGGGGCTATTGGCCAGCGCTGAGCACAGCCCTAACCCCAGGAGAGGGTGAAGGGACAGCCAGGAGAGGTTTGGCAGCAGCAGGGAGCAAGAGGGAGTCAGGCAGAGACAGCCAGGGCCTCAGAGGGAGAGCAAATCCCTCTCCCTAGCTGGTCTCACACTTGGGTAAGACAACTGGAGAAAATGTAAACATGCTCATTAGTAGTTTTCCAATCAGTTGAAAACAAATGGGAAGGGAGAAATGGCAGTGAGTGTCCCAAATACCAAATCTCTGAAACATTCCCTTGGGCTCCATCTTCTCATCGGGCTGCCTGCTGTGCTGTCCTCCCTTCCTGCTTGGATTTCAGTACCCTTATGAGCTTTATATGGGACACTCTGAACTCACCCTACGGAGGACCGATTTAGTTCTGTGTGGAAGGAGAGTCTGAGTCACATATTGTACTCAGGATAGAAGGTCTCCACGGACCCCCCCAGAGATGCACAAACAAGACAGGCACATCATTCACAGGTCTCCTCACAGCCTCCTCCAAGCTGATATTCCCTCAGCACACAAAAATGAAAACTCATCCATAACCACCACCTCTTCTCCTGTGATAACTTACCCCCAAAGAAGAGGCAAAGTACAAATTCTGGGTTTGTGAATCTGACAGAAATCTAATTTCCAGAAAGGATGAAATTACGTTTAAATTTCATCTGGAAATGTCTAGTGTGTTGAATCATGTTGGTTTTTTTTTTTTCTTTCCCACTAACACATCAAATTAAATTCATCAAAATTTTGAAAAACAATTTCTCTTAATCACCCATTTAAGGTAGAATCCCAAAATCCTGGTTTTCTGGGACCTTGCAGTTGAAACAGCGTAAGTACAAAATGCCCAAATGTATTTAAACTTGAGGGTAAACACAAACCAGTTATTAAAGTACGTAACTGAGATTCCTTAACAGCACTCGGAAAAGGTGGGTAACTGGTAAGTTGGGGTGATCTTCTCATGGACTCTAGAGAATTTTAGTAGCTATCTCAAATCTCTCCCCTACAGATGAGGACTTGCCAGAACAATCAGATTCACAAAATATATTAGTGCTGGGCCACACCTTAAATTCGTGAATCCAAGTTCATTATTTTACAGAGGGGAAACTGAGGTTCCAGGAGGGTGAAGGTTAGTTACTCACAGACCCAAGAGAAAGTCCCAGAAAACTTGACTGCTAGCCCTGGGCCCTGCCCCTGCCCCTGACCACCTTCCCCTTCGATTTGCAAGTGTAGATGAGTCCACCATGTCTGTGACCTGTAACACCACCGGCCCGCCTCCTGTCACTGGTTTTACATTCCAAAGTACTGTGGTATTAATTTTCATCCTTGCAGTCTGAACAGCATCAAACACCTAATCATTCCGGTCTCGATGGCTACAGATAGGTTAAGGAATTTTCCATTTTCTTTGTGATATGAGCCTTAGTTCTCTAGCAGAACTACTGATTTAGCTTTGTAATTTTCTTTTCTTATAACATCTATAAGTTTTTTATTATATAAGTCATACATGCTAGTTATGAAAAATTAAATAGGACAAAAGAGCTTATAAAAAGAAAAGTAATATTCCCTTTCCCTCTACCCCAAGATCTACCCCTGCTGTTAAGGTTTTTCTGCCAATCTTTCTTGAATTTTTTTATGCTCAATGCAAGCATATACCCTTTCAAAATAAAATGTCCAATATGTCTTGGCCATTCTTCCATGCCAAGAACATGCAGAGCTACCTCATTTTTAATGGTTACATATTATTCCACTCTATGGGTGCACTTTTATTTACCAGTCCTTTACTGATGTACTAGAATACAGGCTCCAGGAGGAAAGGGATCTTTGTTTTGTTCAAAGATGTATCTCAAGCACCTACATTTCCGGGCACATAGTGGACACACAACAAATGTTTTTTGAAGGAACAAATGAATGATGGGCATTTGGGCCATTTCCAGTTTTTCATTTCTCCAACAATACTTCAAAGAATATTTTTGCAAAGGAATAGCTTTGCTTGTCCTCACGTGTTTGTTCTCAACAAGGATAGATGCTTAAACATATAATAGCTGTTTCTATAATGTGCTGGGTAAAAGAGAAATCCCTAGACTAGAATATAAACATTTTAAACTCTGAAAGATATCACCAGATTCCCTTTAAAACTGCTGATCAATGGCCAGTCCGCACCTCTTTCCCTACACTGTGCTAACAGGAAGTTTCTTCAAACCCTTTAATCTTCAAAAATCTGATAGGTGAAAAATTGTATCCCATGCATATTTCCCTAATTATAATTTGGAGTTGAACATCGTCTCATTCATTTATTGACATGCTTACTTGAGCAGAAAAGTGGGGAGGTAGGAAGGGTTAGCTCGTTAACATGCTGGGATGCAATAGAGTCGGCCCCTTCCTTTTGCACCACAGCCTGACCAGGCGATGGTTATTGATGGACCGTTATCAGGAGTCAGAGTGTTAGCAGTCAGTATGGTGCTTTACTTCTCTGCAAAAGACTCTGGGGTTTTGTCAAAGTCTGAGCCATCCCTGGGAGAGTGTTAGGCATGTAAATGCCACTCATTATGCATGGATTGGTAGAAACAATTTAATACAATCTTCTTCCCCAAACAGGAATTGCTTTTGTAGCAGTCCTGGTGATCCAGTCCTCACCTGTTACCACTAGAGATAGGAAAGTCAATACCTGTGAGACTATGTATTAAATGGCTTAAATGGGATGCTTCCTGCCCCCCACACTCACATTTTGAGCTTTGCAGTTACAATTTCAGCCATGTGTCCTAATTCTGCCTTTTTTGAGGAGGTTTGGTGGGGGCTCAGGTCTTCAAACATTGGAATACAGTTATGCTTGTTTTCTCTAGCTTCTAGCCTCATCATTCCCCACTTCTCCTAGCCCCCACTCTACACCCCACCACACAGGGGGCCACTATAGTGAGTCAGGGCTCCTCCTAGAAAATAATTCCCTGAACAGAATGTGACTCTAAGCCTGCACGTGTGTCCTTACATGTGCTAAACACTATTTTAAAATAATTAATATACCCTTAGGTTCCATTGGCTTTTTGGCATCTAATGTGCAATGCTAATGCTCTAATTTGCAATCCATTAAACTCATAACCTGGCTGCCAGTTTGTCCGGCGTTCATTCATACACTCACACAGGCACACATATCAGAATTTTAATTCTAAGTACAAACTTCATTCTTTTCCTTATTAAATATTTTCTTTAAATTTATGCTGACTAAATTTGGGTCTACAGTTTCACCTTGCATAGACGTTTCTCAATTCTGATTACGTCTGCCATTGTTTCTGCCAACCTCCCCAGCTTTGATGCATCCCACTTTCAAAAAGTGTGTTCCCCAAGGCTGTAGGTAATTAGTTCCATGTACTTGCTGGGAGGTCAGAGCCCAGGCCTTCTGATAACCTCCCTATAGAGGTAATTAACAAACCTGCCTAGGGTGGAGTTGTTCAATCAACTATAAATCCACCCATTCAGTCCTCATTTCTCCATTTAGAGAGGAAAAAAATATACATATATATATATATGCATGTGTGTATATGAATTTGTCATGTCAAATACCTAGTTGAAATCTTGTTACCTCTGACTATGCCATTCCTTTGACTTTCCTTTCTAATAAACTTATTAAAAAACAAAGTGAGTTTAGCATTGCTTAATCTTAGGGAACAAATACATCTTAGTGATTGCTGATTTATGCCAATTTCATAAACCATTAATTTAATAACTTGTTTTGGAATCTGGGTGAGGATCAACAGAAAACTTACAGTACTTCATAAAGACAACATTTGTCTTTTAGGCATTTAGAGGTGAAATTCTGAAGGCAGGCAGAATTCAGAAAAGCCTAAGAAAATGGAAAGTTAATTTCTCTCTTCTTTGGGCACTTTCATCCACTGTTGGCAGGACTGGAAGTTGGTATAAACTTTCTCAGGGGCATTTGGTACCGTGCATCAGAATTCAAAACACTCATGCCATGGGGTCCAACGGTCTTTTCCCGAAAAGAAAGTTGGAGAGGTACGAAAGGATGGATGTGGAAGGATATCAGTGGGACACTAATCACAGTGGCAGTTAATGAGAAGTTCATTATTCCTATAATGGAATACTCAGAAGCCATTCAAAAGAGTGACATATATTTATGTTCATCAGAAGGAACGTGCATCACAACATATAGCAGAAAGAAAAGCAGACTGTAAAATAACACGTTCACATAATAACAAATGTCTACATAGAAACATATTTGTGGGTTTCTACATGCCTGCCTGTATGGGTACGTAAACATGCATATATGAGAAAGGTCAAGAAAGATGAGCAGTAAATGTTGATAATTATTGCTGGGTGCTTGGATTTTAGTGAGTTTACTTTCTCCTTTATTCCTTTCTATATTATTTGAATAGCCAACCAAAAACAGGAAATAATAAGTGAAACAATAAAAAAGATTTCTCTGCTCCATATACAAAAATGCTGAGCTATAAATAAACTGCTTCCCAGATTAGGGGGAAAACTGTTGGGATCATTTTAGTTCTGGGCAAGAGACTCCTGAGACTGGGAGACTTTGGGGGACTTAGTTAGACTCTTGCTGTCGTCTATGTCAGTGGACGACAACAGGCCATGATTAAGTGGAGCACCCTGACTTACTGGCCATAGCTTTTCTCCTTTCAGCCTGATTGTTAAAATTCTGATTACACTTAACAACTCGCATCACCAATCTCCTTTTAGTTTAGCAAACTGCCACAAGAGGCACAGCAGGATAGTAAAGGAAAGGTTCCCAGGACCCTTTCAGGCTCTGAACCAAGGCACGAGTGCCAAATTCAAATCCTCCCCCAGGAGCCCAGGGGACCTCAGCTGGATCAAGTCACTGTCATCTGAATTTTGCATCATGGGCCAAAGATTGGGAGTATCTTTTTGCTGGGTCTTTTCAAGTTGAGAGAGTTAATAGTATAGCTCCAAGTTCAGGAAATATCTTGTAGTAATATAGCAATGCGGTAATGTATAGGCTAAAGTCATACAAAAAATATTTGTCTCATTCCCACACACCGAACTTGGTAATTATATAGGAGCTTGGACATTAAGGACCCAGACATAAAGGAGTGGGTTAAAAAGCATAATTACGGATCAGAAACGGCATGTGCCTGGGGACATCGCCGGCCAGGTCCTACTCTACAAAACAAACAAAAAAAGAGCATCCAAAATCAAATAGCACACTGTGTTTTTTCCCTCTTTGCCATTGTGGGAAGTAACCCATTAAAAGAATAATGCACCAAAATGATTATTTAGGAACAGACATGAGTTGGAAACTGGTAGCAAAATAGGTCTTTAGTTCTGGAATTTTAAAGTTAATGGCCCAAGGATCTCTCAGACTCTGAAGCTTTATAGGACATTTTATTTGAAATTTGTGCTACAGAGAAAATACCTCAAATTTCCACGTCTCATAAGCTGTACAATTGAAGAGAGCTGTTATTTTATTCTTGGAGTGGTGGGGGGGGCGATGCAGTTATGAAAGACCCAGATCATAATCAACTAACTACTGTTAATTATGTACAAGAACATGCCCCAGAAGTGCCCAGCCTTCATGAAACCCAGGGCAAGCTCTCAGGAGCGAAATGACCCAGCAATCTAATCTCAGGAGCCACTTTATCATTAATTGAAAATGTTGGTTCCAAGCTTGCTTCGTGTTGACAGTTTTCATATCACACTCTTGCTTAAGAATACATAGTGGCTCCCTATTGTCTTGTGCATCAGATAGAAACAGTGCAGACACCAGGCAAGGCTAACCTTTCCCTTTCCTGCTGAACAATCCACCTCTCCTGCCAGCTTCAAAACAGAAACTCTCCCAAAGATGGTCTGTCTCTAATTCCATGCACACACAGATTCATCTCTACTCTGGTGCTTTCCTGGCCTGGAATGACGCCTCCCTACAAAGCCAGGTCCTTCAGCCTCCATCACAGCTGGGCTCAAAACTTATCCCATTAAGAAAATTTCCATAACTAGAAGTGTCCTGCAGAGTAAAGAAAACTAGAAGTGGGGTCAGAAGGCATGGGCCAAATGGCCAAAGTTAAGCCACTTAACAGCTATGTAACTACCAGCAAGTTATTCAACCTCTCTGATCCTGTGCAAAAGGTCGCCAGATATCAGGAGAGGTGCGCTAGATGCCCGAGCGTAGTCTGTGGCTTCTGATCCCTTTTTATAGTCCTGGAACGTCTGGAACCTGCAACCTCTTTGTGCTCAATAAACTGGGCCAGCTGTCTCTCTTACCCACATCACTGTGTGCCCTGAGCTGCCAGTCTCCATCCCCACCCTCACTCCTGTGACACAGTCCCATACCAGTCCCCAGTCACACCTTTTCTGGTGACCACTGCAGCCAAAAACCAACCCAAATCTTGCCATTTATTTTACATTACAGTACCTGCATTTGCAAGGCTATCTATGCACAGGGACCAAGTGTCTGGGGGCTCAGGGATTCCCACCTTTGGGGGCTGCTGACCCATTTCATTACAGCAATGCCTCCCAAATGTTGGTCCATCAACCAGATCCTTCAGCTTCCTGGTTTCTCTCCCCTGAGATCCCGAGTGTGAAGGTCTGAAGGTTGGTCCTGGAGTTGGTATTCAGTGCAGGAGGGGAACAAGCTTAGGAACTGCTGCTGCAGGTAATCTATTTTAAATATGGAGACCCATATACATTGTTTTGAGGGATTTTGCCTTGAGATAGCCAGACATACACCAGAGAACTGGAAGTTAAAACAATCATCTGTATCATTTTTATGATTCTTTCCTTTCATTGCCACCTCTAATTTGTGACTGTCCTCCTTTGTCGATCAGTCTACGGGGCACAGCATTAAGCCTTTTGGAAGTTCCCAGCTGAGAATCACGGTATGCCTAGCACGGTCCGATGTTTCTCACTACTCTTCTCAGTGTGCCTCTGCGGGCAACAATCAGAAAGGGACTCCTCCTTCTTCCCACCTCTTCTGCAGGGATGCCTCGCTGAGGTCCAGGGAAGCTTTCACGCCCATAAGGACAACGCTGACGTTCTTGGATATGAAGACCAATATGAGCATATACCAACTTTGTCCCTGAATAAGTTTGTGGTTTCTGCTTCGTTTGTTCTAGAAGTACTTTTTTTTTTTTTTTTAATTTGCATTTCAACAGTGTAAAAGATCTGAGAAACATCCTAAAATCCTGGCAAACTGTCAGGAGAATATTGTGTCTGACTGGAGAATGAGGCCGCTACTTTCCCAGAACTTTTCTTTGTATTCTCTGAGTTTGAGAATAAAATACAATAGCTAATAAACAAACCAGCAATAGAAGTTAGACCCCAGACTTGACTTCAGGTGGTTGGAGGTAAAGAGAATAATCTACAAATCAATCAACAGATTGTGCAGAGAGGGGGAAAGATGTGCTGTTTCCTTGGTCCCTACCTGGATTCTCAGAGTTCCATGGAACATTCCAAAACTAATTTGGCTTTGTGCATGGGGTGCACAGGGACTAACGTTTTTCAACAGAATTTCATAAGGAGGCGTGGGGATAATTTGGGGTCCTGCTCTCAGCAGAAGCTGAAGATTAGGTGTGGCTAAGAGGACAGAATCAGGCTTTTTTATGTGACCGTTCTTGTGACAAAGCTCCCGAGAAATGAAAAATCGCCTGCCCTATCCCCACGGAGAATTTATGAGGGATTTGCCAAAGAGGATTCTTGCTCATAAAAGTGTACAAAACAGAACCGTTAAAACAAACCTGTAATCATGAACAGAACAAGAATCCCATTTAAATAATTTTGCAGCTATAATAAACACCAACTGATTCGATAACCCCCAAAGCCAGTCAGAATCATCCAACTTGACAAGATTCAAGTCCGCCAACGGTGATTACTGGGCATGCATGACTGAGCACCCAACTATGTGAGACGCTGATAAAAGAAAAAAGAACAGGACAATAGCTTTCAACTCAAGCAATTTAAAATACTCAACAATGGTTTTCAACATGAAACTGTTTGGCAGTGGGAAGGAAGAACCTATTGTCAAGTATATTTTCTGGACCAAAGACCAGGCATGGAAGTGAGATGACAGGTTGTGCCCGAGGTCACGTAAGTGTGGGTGACCTGGTAAAGGAATGTGAAATGCCAAAACCTGGTGCTTCCACCTCGGAGGAAGCAAGGACCAAGGTCAGAAGGACGCTCTGCCTGCACCTCCTAGGCCCTCTCCATGCTCAGTGGGATTATGATTAAACTAAAGCATCACACATCACTCTAAAATTTTCCTCAGAGAGCAATCTCAGCTTTCTACTTCCTCAATTCTCTTGGTCTTGGTCAGAACATTAATATTTGTTGAACAGCATGTTTTGTAAGTGAAAAAGATATTTTAAAAATCAAATATTCTGGTTTGTTTCAAAGGATTTGTTCTCAGCTACAGCCTGATACTTTCTTCCTGTGGGGGTGAGCCACACTTGGCCATGATTCACAGAAGTTTCCACCAGCTAACAATAAAAAATTATGTCCCATTCTAAAGAAACAAACAAAAAAATGTAGTAAAGTTGTACATTTCCTTTCCAGTCCCCAAAGACCATCTGAAGAACTGATTCAACATGCCAAATTAAGCCATGAGAATTTATCCATATCTAATAAGGATTAGAAAATGTTATAACACTGAATATGACCTTGACATAATTTATATTCCATCTTCTCAGGCGCTGGGTGTAGTGTGGTCTCATTCCAGCCCTGACATAGAAGGATATGTGGAGTGGTCATGCTGTGTCCTTTGAGAATCCTTATCATGTGTACAACAGGCAAGAGGGCTTTTCATGTGACAAAAGATTTCTTTATGCAGGAACAGGACCCACAGAACTAGAACGTGGTGACTGAGTTTGGATAACTAACTACCGAGGGGAAATGCAGGGCTCCCCTTAAGCCTAAGAAAATTGTGCTGGAAGCAGAAGAAAACTTAGTGATGGAAGCCACTTTACCTCTAGCCAAAGCTGGATGTCCACCTGCAACTTGGAAAACTTTGGAAACAATTCTAAGTTACACATTTGGACTGAGGAAGATTAAGACTCCTAAACTTTGGGCTAGCCAGCTCTGGTTGGGTCTGCTCCATTCCATTTCTCATCCATACTTGCCAAAAGCACAAAGAGGCAACTGGGACATTTGCTCATAGTATCTGCTATTAAGATAAATCAGCAACACTTAAGTGTCTTTGGTTCATAAAAAATAAACCCCTGGAGATGGCTCTTCCCTCTCTAATATATCAACTTTTTGTTTCCCTGCCTCAACGAGGATTGCATCAGTAGAAAACTCAGGAACACACAGGCTCTTCCTGGAAGCCAAACCACATCTCTAGAAGCCTCAGAAGACCCTGGCCCCAGCAGAACCCCCAGGAGCCTGGACATGCAAGATCAGGGCTGGGAGGTATTAATAGCCCTTCTCGGAAGGAAAATGTCTGAACCCAAGGAACTGGGTTCTTTCAAGTCAATGCTTGCTCATTCTGCACTATTTCTTTTTCTTCAAGAATCAATGGGTCTGGCTCCCAGCAAAACAGAAGAGGAAGGCCATTTCTATGAACACTGTCACTCCAGTTCTTTCTTCCTTGGTCAGGGAACAAGTCATGTGGACCAGGGTTTATATTGAGGGACCACAGACAGTAAGGGACCATCCTTCCTCAAAGCACAGTGCTACCCTTTGGAAGAATAAGGTAGCCCCAACTTTGCATCTCAGAACTGAGACCAACACCTTGTCTATTTGTTTAGTCCTCCGGGATTTTAAAGAATTTGTCCCAGAGAAGATGCTTCATGATAATGCTTCTCTGTGAGTTAGGTAGGAAACAATGTGCCATTTTTACAAGAAGGTAAGTTGACCTGCTCACCATCATTACAACTAGAACGTGGAGATGGGTCAGGATTACACCTGCCAAATGAGCAAACTTTGGAGCCCTCCTTCTTCCCCATTTCTTTGAAATCTAGAATCCCCAAATGGTCCCTGGTGGGGAAAATGGCAATTGCATCATGGTGGGGAAGCAACGGGCTAGGAGTGCTGCCTTTACATGCAGATCAGCTGCGTGTGCCTCCAGCCTCAGCCACTCACCAGCTCTTGGTTCCCCCATCTGCAATGGGGGGATAATGAGGGTACTGTCTCTTTGAGTTTTTGTGAGGACTACAAAAAAACAACAAAAGCATATAGCTCTGTGCCCAGCATATCATTTCTTCAACAAATGTTAACTATGTTAATATTCTGCTGAACAATGTATCTTCCCTACTCAACTTCAGGCTCCATGAAAGCAAATAGCATCATTTGCCTGTACATCTTCAAAGTCCTTGTGCAGATTAAATACTCGGTGTACTGCATGTGTGAATGTGCTGGGATACTCTCAGACTGTCAGAACAACAAGGTGCTACGAGGTGTGTTAGTTCATCCCCTTCTCTTTACAGATGGGGAAACTGAGCCTGTGAGAGAGAAGCAAAACGAGCTGTCCAAGGTGTCCCAGTGCATTGGGGCCAGAGCTGGGCTAGAACTCTAATTCCCCAGGCCCCCTCTCAGATCCAGAACCATCTATTGTCCGCCAGGGCTTCCCTGGTGAGGTAGGCTGCCTTGTTCTGTTTAAACATTTAACATCATACTTTTAAGATGGCTGTTGCATCAGACATCTCAGAGAACACGGAGCCCCAAATCCAAAGAAGACTGTCAACAGAAACTCTGCCTGGCTTTGGGACCCACATACCTCCCTCCTACCCTAGCACCCTAAGTGGCTTTGGCACACTCAAGGTAGCCCAAAGCAGCAGGGTTTCTGGTTGGCTTCTGAGCTGTGTTTGTAATTCTAGGTGTGCTGGGCCATGAGGAAGAGGAAATAAGCCAGCTGCACGATGATCTGTTAATTGGAGGTTTCTGGGGCATAAGAACAGCTCTGGATTTAGACCTTCTGAGTTGCCATTCTTGTGGATTTTCACTCTGTTTTCTGGGATGACCACCTCTCTGTCTGATTTAAACTTGTACCTTTTTGCACAATTCTGTCGCCAGACTATATCAGAGATAGTCTGAATAAAGATTTGTTGGCTGCGCCCAATGGGCATTTCCCAATGGCCAGATCCAGGCAGAGATGAGATAAGTGGGGTTTGGGTTGTTGTGTGCATAGTTAAAAAAAAAATGATCGCTTCTAAACATGGGTGGTATGGGGTTCTGGCTCCCCCACCTTGTCAACTCAGCAACTGCACTTGGGGAGCCGACCTGAGAACAGATTGGGCTCTCCTGGCTGCAGTCTGTCCTCGCTGAGGACCCCCCTCTCTGCCCAGCGCTTCCACACAGCTCACCCTTACCTCCCGGAAGACTTTGCTCTAATTATTTCTCAGGGAGGCATCCGAGGGCCACCCTATTCAAAATCACCCCCCAAATCTCTAGTAGAACAGCATCTTTATTTTTTCCCCCCGTAGCATTTATCGTCATATAACAAGCCACATATTTGATGTCTTTATTTTGCTTCTTGTTTGTTTCTCCACTGGAATATAAGTTCCCTTGGGGCAGGAATTTTTATCTGTTTTGTTCACTGCAGTCTCCCCAGTATCCAAACCAGCATCTCAAACATAGTATATGCTCAATAAATATTTGCTGAATAAACTGCCACTTCTTCCCACGCCTCTTGTTCTAAATTCTAAAATCTCCTTCTTCCTCTTGCTCTCTCTGTTTGCTGATCACTTGCACTACCTATAGCAGTATTCTGCAGCAATGTTCTACCCCAAATGGTTGTTGTAAGGATTAAATGAGATGGTTTTCAACCTGATACACTTAACACAAGAAGTTGATGTTTATTTAGAAATTTACAAATGTCAAGTAGATTGCAGGAGAGAGCTATTTCTTAATTCCCTAAAATCCTTAAAGACACTCATAACTCCAAAAATTCAACTTTTGGGAATTAATCATAAGGAAAATAGAAGAAAAAAATAAGTCTTATGTACTAAGATGTTCATCACAGTGCGATTTTTATAGAAGTGAAAAAAACCTAGAAACAAATTGAAATCCCAACAAAAAGAGAATGATAAAATCAATTATTGCCATGATGGAAATCATAAACAAAGAAATGTTTTTGAAGGTTTTTAAGGACATGGGAAAATGCACACTATATTAAATGTTTAAAAGGCTAAAAAAACTTTATTATGTAGTATGTCATGTCTTTCTTCAAATATGTATGTAGACAAAGGAATGTAGGAAACTATAAATCTTAATGACAGTTATTTCTGAGAGGTAGGATTATGGGTGATGTTTAGTTTTTTATTTACATTTTTGTAAGTTTCTATAACAAGCATATATTATTTTATGATAAAAGATTTATTTATATGCTTTCAACTATTGAAAAGTACGTTTACATAATAAGGATGTTACAAAATTAAATTCTCATTACTTTTTAACATAGTGAATTATTACAGGGTAAAATTGAAAAAAAAAGAACCAAGAAACATGGGAGATTCTGGAACTTTTAACTCTGCCTTTAGTGCGTTGCAGAAAATGAAAAAAAGAAAGTGGCATCTTCCCATAAAGAATATGGAGTAAGAGTAAAGACAAACTACTAGAAATTTCAAAATTCTGCGGCTGATTACTGTCTTTCTGTAATTATGAGAGAGGAGGGGGAAAAATTCTTTTCCTGTGAAATTATTATTTGAAAAAAACAAAAAAAAGAAGACATTCTGAAGCCAGGAAAGGACAAACCTGGTTTGCACAACAATGCTGATCAATGCCAAAATCAGTCTGACTTAACACAGTTATTCAAAGGGGAGCATGCAGGAAAAGGGGGGTGAAAAAAAGGCTTTTCTTTCATTTTGAAATTCAGCATCAGGAGGACACAAGGGCAGGAAGTCGGATCTTTTTTCAATTCATTTGAAATGATAAGGTGAAGACAGCCTGAAAGGACTTTTAATTATACGATGAGAGGAAGGAAGGGAGGGAGAGAGAGAAAGGGACCAGGAGAAACCTGTTTTTATATGTTAAACGATGAAAAAGAAAATGGAAAACTAAAGGGGAAAAAAGACTTTCAAGCAGATACCTTCAGAATGAAACACAAAGGCAAGTGCCAACGTTTCTTGCAGGAAAATAACAATGCAGCACCCGATAAAGTCTGCAGCTCCTTCTCCCCCAGTGGCAGCGGGTGACGCCTGGTGATGCAGGAAGAGATAAGTCGTCCTCCCTGCCTGCACACCGCGGCCTCAGGGCAGGGCAGGAGCCGGCTGGGGCTGGTGCGGGGAGGGGGAGGCCCAAGACAGGCTGGAACTGGGTGCTCAGGGTCACAGAATAAAGCCTTCTTTTTATGCTCTTTCTAGCCCCAGTTTACAGGAGCATCAGCTTGGGGGTGGCTCCCGGGAAGAGCTTCCATGTGAGACACACATGGCTCTGGTTCCAGCCCTCACCAGCTGTTGTTCCTGGCTTTGTTTCCGCATCTCTGAAATAGGATTATTAACACCTGGTTTTCAGGGTTGTTGTGAGGATTAAATGAGATGCTATATTTAAAATGCCTAGCCCAGTGCCAGGTATACAGTAAGAGTTCAAAAACTATTACTTCCTCCCACTCTAAAATGTGAATAGAAAGACTACTATGAAGAGCAAGAACTTGCACACATTGTGTCCACACTTAAGTCTCCTTGAAGCAACGTCAGCCTGAGATCCCCCCAAATCCAGGTGGGGTATAACAGCTGGATTCCTCCTCCCAAAGCACAGTGGCTCCCTGGTGGCCAGGATCTTGAGAACTTCCCCCCAGATACACTCTTCTTTGGTGGTGGATCTGAATGTTCTTGGAGGCGGTAATGAACAGGTTAAAGTTGAAGGGATTTCAAACATGTCTAATCCAATAAGAGGCTTGGTAAAACATGCGTTATCACTTAAAGAATAAATGTTTAAAAATAGAGCACAGATGTGAAATTTGAATAAAAAAAAGCGGGAGACAGCACAGTGAGAGATCTTCTTGGCATTTGCATGCTATTCTCTGTTTTGGTCACCTTCAGCTAAGCCTGTTATTCTGATATGCTCTGCCAACTGCTCAGTGCTGTGGGGGTGCTTCGAATTACTGAAGCAAAGTTGGCAAATCACTCTGAAACTTAAAAGTCAGACCCATCTCCCTCTTTATGCATTTTTAAAAGTTAGAGAACACATTGGTAAAGTCGGTCTTTTCAAGTTTTTCTACATAAAAAAAAATATTTAAAAAGTAAAGAGTGAGTTCTTTTTCTAAAATTAGTAATACTTCTACCATTAATAGGATCCTTGAAAACTTAAGAGAATGCATAATGGTTGGATAGGCATTTGTCACAAAAGACAGGCTATCATTTGCTAATCACAGAATTCATAGGGATTTCTACTTCTGCAGGAAGCATTCCGAGTCCTCTGGCAAGCAAAGATTTTTGAACTTTAGTAACACCTCTGCACCAAAAAATAGCAAATTGTCTTGTTATCTCTCTCATGAGCTATTAATAATATCTATCTTATTGGTAGTAGAGATGATAAAACCCCAAGCCTCAAGGACAAAGTCAACATCTCCTATAGCCAAAGAGTGCCCAACATACTTCCATCAAAGGTGCTCCATGCGTGTTAGGGAAGGAAACTAAAGTGGTGTTTAAAACATGGCTTCCACCAAAGCAGACATTCAAATGAAAGACTCAGAAAGTTGGTCCATCAGGGTCAGCTTGATGCTCTGAGAAGATGCCCTTCCAGTAGGGATTTGAGAAATGCATGAAATCACAGAGAAAATACTTTGCCTCTGCAATCTTTCAGTGTTATTTTGCATCACAACTAGTGAACAGAATGGATTCCCTGAGTATTGGGGTTGAGGCGCCCGCTGCATATCGGGTAAGGAACCTTCTCTTTCTAGGCAGAGAGAGCAGATTAGCATCCTACTCAATTACTTGAACATTAAGAGGAAAATGTTCCCAGTAACACTGAGCAGTTCAGGTTTTACCTCCATGAGAACAGCCTGCCAGATTTGAGTATTTCTTCTTTAAAAGGGGGCCTCTAGAACATACTGCAAAGACCCTTTGCATTGAAGTTAAAGATAGAGATGTGGCTAGATTCTACAGTGGGACATGAACAGCTTAACTCAAAGTGAGTCTGCTGCAAAAACCAATGCATTTACATTTCAGCAATTTGATCTGGAGCAAGTCTGTAATGCATTACAATGCTGGGATCAAATCAAGCTTTTCTGGAACTCGTCCAAACACAACAGGAGGCTATGGGAACCCTACTGTACAGAGTTCCTCCACTGCTGTTTAACTGTATTCACCTCCTGAACCACAAAGTGTAATTAAAAGTCATCTGCATATAATGCAACAGAAATATAAATGGGAAGCACAACCATATCTTCAAGTAGAGAGGGAAAGAAATGTTGGCTAACCACCCCCACTCAGGTGCTTCTTGCTTTCCCCCACAAAGACAGGATGGTTCTACCTCTGCTGAGATCCAATTTTGACCAGGATCCCACCCTTCTATGTGGCCCTCCTGAACATGCTCCAGGGCAGCGTCTGCCTTCTCCCATTCTTGGACACATCTGTTTGACTAATCCTTGAAGACAGTCCTATGACTTTTGGATGACACATGGCAGGGAGGTTCCACTTAAACAGATTACACCATGTGCAACCTGGTATAGCCTCCAGAATGTTTACCTAGACATGACTTTTCTTTTCTGCAAATTCTGCGGGAAAATACAGAGAACTGGTGGATTAGTCTCCTGGTCTTGACGCCTTCCCGCTCCCCACTGACCTGCATGTTTCCTGGTGGCCAAAAGCAATGCCCAGAACTGGTAGGAGAGGGAAAAGAAAGCCAAGTGCAATTCTCAAAAGTATTCTAACTGGTTCTGAGAAATAAGCTGGTTCTAATTTTAACTAAACAATAGTGTCTGGCCCTCATTTTAAAAAGGCATTTTCATCAAGGATGTGCATATTGCTACTTCAGCACACAGGGGAGCATTCGGGAATATGGTTTAGAGGGTAAGACTTAGTTTTAAGCTTTTTTCAAAAACCCTTTATCAGCAGGCAAATCTAGTGATTTCAGAATTAATTATTTTGATGTCTGTCCTTTCTTCAAGAGCAGAAGAAAAGAGTTGGGGGAATTGGCTCCAAGATACCAAAGAAAGAAAGATGGTAATTTTTAATAATATTTTTTAGAACTAGTCTTCTTAGAGAAAGAACAAAATCAAAGTTTAACTGATTCCCAGTTGAGGCCCTCTCCCCAAATTGCACAAATCTGGAAGGCAGATTTTTTTTTTTAAGAGGTAAAGCAAAAGTATCAGAGGTATGTGCTTGGGAAGAAACAGAAATGGGAAGAATACAAAGGTTGCATAGTCTTAGATGTCTACTCTACCAAACTATGATTAATCCCTAATCTTCTTTTTAATACAGCAAATAACAGAAAGCTAATTCGTATTGCTCTTTCACTTTTATACTGTGCTCAGCCTAGAAACAACCCAAATGTCAACACCTGAAGAGCATCACAAAGATTCTTTCGTTGTTAAGCATACTTGGAATTTCTGACTCATTTCATGTCACCTCTAGCTTTCTTGACAGATGTTTAACAGGAGTTAATGTATTTCTAGGCAAATTGATTTATGAGATTCTCAGGCTCATTCAAGGATAGAAGGAATGGAGGTGCTCCCTTTATAACAAAAAATCTCTGTCATATCTGGGAACTCAGTGATGTTTTATTCAAGAAGAACCCAAGACACTGGAGAGGATTTGAACTACAATAAGGCAAAGAGATTTGGAGGAAAGGTTCTAAAATGCCATCATCTCAAATAAGCTCAACCATGGGGAAAGGCTTTTCTGTAAAGTACCTTGCAATGTGGCAAGAAAGGGCCTGGCACCATTTTGTGGTTATCAGTTGGTAAAAAGACTTCATCTCTTCTATCTCTATCAAATCCTACAGATTATTGGGGTGAGAATTAAGAGGCTAAGTCTTGTCTAAAGGGAACAAGGATCACGACTGATTAATGATGTCTTTTTTCTTAGGAAGCTCCCCTGGTGATTCACTCATCCATTCATACATTCAACAAATACTGAATGCCCACTATGTGTTAGTAATTGTGTTAAGCCTGGAGATAAACGGTGAGCAAACAAAGTCATAAGGCCATATTCTCAGCCCTTATGGAGCTCACAAACTAGCGGGGCAGATAGTTATTGTTAAAATCATTACAAAAACAAACACAAAATTGTATCTGTTACAAGTGCTATAAAATAGATAATACATGTGCTACAAAGAGCCAAATTGGAGGAATTTGATCTAATTGAGGAAGGCCCAGAAGGCTTCCCTGAAATGATGTTGGACTGAGACGGAATGGATGAGTAGCCATTAACTATTAATAGGTAAAGGAAAGAGGGAAAAGTGTTCCAGGCAGAGGGAATGGCATATGCAAAGCAGAGAGCACATTGGTTTGAGTTTGCCTTTACCCTCACACCTACGGGCACCTGGGAAGGGTTTTCAGCAGTAAGGGCTAGAGGGCAATAAGTATAATATGAGATTTATCTTTAGAAAAGATGATGTTTTTGCCCACTGAAGTTTGAGAATGGCTGGCCTGGCCTGGAGGCCAGATGTAGTTCTCATAGGCACAGCCAACACCGTGTGCAGGCCAATAGCACAGTAGTGGCCACTCTTGTCTGCCTGCATGCCCCCTGACAGCAAGCAGGGTGTGGGATTTGGACTCTGATGGTGTGAGGCTGAGACTGCCAAAAAGTCAGGGAGGGCATTTTGTCAAAGTGCCCTGCTCCCAACTACTTAAAAATTTCATCAGGTATGACAGGTGTATTCTGGCATGAGTTCTCTCCTTTATGGCTCCAATGGAAGTGGCAATGCTTCTTTTTTAAGTGCAAGCCAAGTGCTTGGGACTCCCTGGAGGCTGGAGCTAGGGGATGTGGAGAATGGGCTCACTAGGGCAGCCATAACCAGGGCAGTCCAGAGTGGCACCAGGGGGAGCCTTCGCTGTTTTGAGACCGCATGGCTAGTGAATTCTGCCTCTAACTGCAGAGAATTTCTGCCTCAGAATATACCACTCTTAGCAGATCCCTCACAAGAGTTCTACACTGTCTCTTCCACTCCATTCTGACTCTGACAGATCACTTGGTTCACCCCACACAGCCTTACTGACCTCCCTGATATTCCCAAATACACCAGCACGTTTCTGACCTAGGGCACTGGCTGTTCCCTCCGCTGGAACATTCTTCCCCCAGACATCACTCCCTAACCTTCTTCAAGTCTTAAATGTCTCCTTTTAAATGAGGCCCATTCTGTCTACCCTATTTTAAATCATCACCAGTCCCTCAATCCTACCCTAGCACTCCTGTTATCCTCTACACTAGTCTGTATTTTCCTTTTCTACCATATAATGTACTTATTTATTATGTCCATTGTTTTATGTCCTTCTCGCCCACCATGAAAAAGTAAGCTCTACGAGGAAGGGGTCTTTATCTATTTTGGTCACTGATGTATTACGAAACTGTCTAGCACTGTAACACAGAGTAGGCACTCAATAAATACTTGTTGAATTGAATTCCAACGTGGCGCTTGGTCTCTCCAAGCTACCCACCACTTTCTCCCCCATGACCCTGGGCAGGTTGGCAGTCACAGGTTGAGGCATTGGAACTGGGTATCTCTGATGACACCTGTGAGGTGTGGGGGCTAATCATGGCACACAGCATTGCTTTAAGGACGTAGTGTTCAGCTCAGCTAGGAACAAAGTTTCTGTATTCCTATAGCACCGGGGCCCAACTCTGCACTGCCAGGTATGAGCGTTTTGATGGTGGTTAAGTCATATGGTTTCTTGAAGCTTTTCTGTGATCAATAAAAAAATGAGAATGATGCTTTTCTGATGGGGGCAGGTAAAATATCTGCTGTGGATGAATTCCCAGCAGTTGGCAGAGAGCCTGGCACATAGTAGGCATGCAATAAGTTGGCTGGGTGATTGTGAGGAATAAGTGAGATAATGTTTGTAAACTTATGTATACATAAAGCACTTAGCATAGAGCCCACCATGTGGTAATCACACATTCATTCACACAACAAATATTTATTGAGGGCCTACTATGTGCCTGTCAAAGTATAACAACTGTGGGGGATGTTGAATGAGCTACTCGTGGCCAGTCACCCAGGGAGGCATGGGCAGTGGAGGCACTTTCTGCACAAGGTAAGTTGAGCTCAAAAGGCAGCCTGAAGAGGACAGCATCTCTCATGAGCCAGTCTGTCCCACCACCTGCAGAGAAAGCTGAGCAGGCCAGACTTGTGAACTTCCTCTCCCATTGGCCTGGCCCCTGAAAGAGCTCTGTTCTTCCAAGTAACCATGCAGGTCAACATAATTGCGGTTTAGGACTCACCCTCCCGGGGGTGCCCCCCTGACATCTGTGTGGGCTGTACACACAAACCAAGCAAATTTAGTCAGCACTATGGGCCTCTTCAGTGCAGGCTGGGAGCTGGAGTCCAGGGTCCTGACACGTCTGCTCACTGCTCCCAAAGTGCTTGGCTTTGGGGGAGGAGAACCAGGTAGGCTTAAGTGCCAAAACCTGTCTGCTCTTTCTGCCACAGTTCAATGGTATGTTCTTAATGAGCTATAAGTCCCACCTCTATGCAAAACAGCAACAATGAAGTAAAAATTAAACGACCTCCAAGGGTTGGCAGAAATAATATCAATTATTATTAGTAGTAATAGCAGCTCACACATACATAGCACCTATTATGTACCAGGTATGTGCAAAGCACTTTGTATACATTATACCTCACAATGTCTTTGAATTAGGTTGTTGGTCCAATTTACAGATGAGGAAACAGGTCCAGGGAGGTTTAGCATCTTTCTTGTGATCGTCCAGCTAACAAATAAGTGCTAGAAACAAGATTCAACCTAAGCAGTTCAACTTTGGATGCCATCTTTGAAATCCATTTATGACTGTTTGGCAAAGGGTCTCCTGGAGCATCATGGTGTGTCCCACCCTCAGGCCTGAGCAGGGTACCCAACCTCTCTGGACCTCTTGCTCCTTCTCTGTAAGAGCATCACACCCTTAGTCGTGCGAGAAGGTGATGAGTTAAAGTCCCTAAAGCCCTTAAACTCATGCCTAGAACAGGGCGAGAGCTCGAAAGTATTAGTAATTGTTTATGTGATCAGATAGCCTAAGCCTAAGAACTCCAGGCAGAACCCACTCTTTGTGAATGGCTGGACAACATTCTTAAATGGCTTTTCTGGCATCTACTTCAGGTTTGTGAAGATGAGGGGGCCTCACAACTTCCAGGAACACCCTTCTGCTTGTCACTCTGAATCCCTACCTGAACGTGGCGGGGTATGTGCGGAGTCGGGCAGACTATGTAGAGCCTGAGCCCTGTCACTCAAAAGCTGTGTGTCTTTGGGCTGGTTATTGTGCACTCTGAGCCTCAGTTATGCTCCCGACAAAAGGGAGATAATTCTGCACCCACTCCCAGGGCTGCTGTGAGGACTGTGGGATGATGCTCCTGAGGAGCGCGGCGGGATACACAACTGAGCACATTCAATAAAGCGGGGTTACTTTTACAAGCCAATTAACCATTATTTTTAGAATTGTTATCATTTTCAATGAGAATATTTAAATTCATGTGATTTTTCTTGCTCTTTAGTGGGCAGGGTGTAAGGAAGGATTTCAGACCTAAATCACCAAGGAGCCCATCCTCCTCCTTCGCTGCCTGTTTCTCCACAACAGCCCTTCAGATCCTGCCTTAGCCCAGGCTGGAGCCTAACTCTGCATGGCTGGGGTTTCCCAAATGTGCCTCAGGATACCCAAAACCAAGCCTTTTGCAAAGAATGAAGGCTTTGTACAGTTTCCCAGGAGCAAATTGAAGGGCTACACTCAATCCTTACTGGAATCTAGGAGGGTATTTTCATGACGCTGAGAAAGAAAAAAAACAGTCTTAAAAAATTTCTGACTGGGAAAAGTAGAGGGAGATGTGGGGAGCAAAGCATCTAAGAGACAGAAAGGAAATATAATCCACCGTGCCTGGTAGGAAGGCCTCTGGCAGCCTTGGCTCTGTAGCTCCACCAGGCCCTTTCAGAAGAGCTGACTCTGTAAGGTGGCCACCAAGTCTGGAACCATTGGCAAATCTGTAATAAATGAAATTACATTGCTAGATGATATAATGCTATCATCTATGGTCTCAGACTTTATGACCCCAGAGTATTGGAAATCATCAAAAGAGGTGGAGGTCAAGAGAGGATGTATTGCTTACATACCCCCACCCACCATGGTGTGGGGGGTGTCTCCTTAGCAGCTGACTGACCTGAGACCTTTGGATCATGTATGCATCGTAGCTGGACCCGTGGTACGTGGCCGTAATATCTGGGCTGTAGCCAGCATCACAAGTGCATGGTATATTCGAGCTCAGGGGCTGTTTCTTAGGTCTATAAACCTGCGGGAGAAAGCTACAATGGTTAGATGCAGGAGGGGAGGGCGCAGGCAAAGAATTGAGAAAAAGTAAAGAAGGAGGCTCATCTTGACTTTCTGTGGCCAAGTGGGTGGAAAACCCAGTGCAGAAGATGTACAGCCCCAAAGAGGTCAAATGTAAGTGGTTCCAGACTCCCCGGGTCTAGCACTAGCGAGGCATGCCACTCTGCGGAGTGACCCCGATGTCTGGCAGTGACTTGGACCCTCCCTCTGCAAGAAGAGGGTGCCCAGGTGTGGTGGTGGTCTCTCTCTCTCTCTGAGCAAGGTGGCCCCATGAGACATGGACTCTGGTTCAAGGCCAAAGGATGCCTTTTCCTCCCGAGGAGGAAAATGGTTGGCCCCACGGTAAGGGGAGGACAGTATTACTTCAAGCTTCCTTCCACTAGCCCTGCACACTCTGCTTAGCACAGATCACCCCTAGGAGGCAGAGAGCCAGTCCCAGGGGCTGAATCAGTGTGGACACACTCTGCATGGTAACCATGTGGCAGTGAGAGAGCTTCAGATCCCCATGTGGCCCTAGCTAAGATGCGGCTGCCACCTTGGAAGGCCATAGACGTTTGAGCTGAGTGGGTTTCTAATGACTGAGAATCCCAGTGAACATCGTTAACCTTTGCTTACAAAAGCCCCCAAGTTATACACAGGGAGAAATAACATCAGAAGACTTCAGGGATGATTTTCCAGTATGCTTCAGGTGCTATTATTCCCATTTAAGCCACTTCCAGAAAACCCTCCAGAAAGCAAAGAACTTTCTGCACAAGTTAGAACTATGCCCCTCCTTCTATTTTCCTTAGAAAAAAATGCAGTGGCTGAGAGAGAAGGAAACACAGGATACTGGGGCAAATAGGTGACTAAAAAAATTAGACTGAATAATGGCTGGGATGTCTCCAAGTATAGCCAGGCAGAGCTAGGGCCTGAGCGATGCTCCTTGTCTGAAAGATCCTGGAGGAACCAGTTGAAGAACCAAAGTTGGAAGTATGCAGAGAAAGAAAAAAAACTAAATAGCTGGATGGGGGAGTGATTTACGGGGGCCAGAAAGTGAGCAAGACAGAAAGTAACAGGTCCAACAGAAAAGAAGATGCCCAGAATTTGATCAGGAGTTTCTAGAAGTCAATCAGAAGTCAAACAAAGTCAACTGAAAGGGAGAGAGCTGAGAGCTACTTCTGGGGAGATGATGCTAATACAAAAGAAAGGAAAACATTGCTGGTTGCAAACCACACAAGCCCAGCCACATGCACATTAGCACAGAAAAGCAGCAAAATGCCGTTCCAACAACAACTCAGACCATTTTACTCCTACCTGGTTGCAGCTGCTTGAGCCTGCAGGATGGATATGGGAAAATGAAGACTGGCTAAAACCCAGAGAGAGCACCCAAGGCCCCAAACCCAGCAAAACACACCTTTCTTGCAAGAGGCCCACCTGCTGCTTTAACTGATGTACTAGTCGGTCTTTTTCCCGCTTGAGGGCCATAACTTCTTCCTGCGTCTTTTTCTTTTTGGAGGCAGACAATTCCAGCAAGGCAATGTTTGCATCTTTTTCACTGATGGCCGCAAGTAGCGCTTCCTGTCTGGTAAAATAAAGATTATTGTGATCATTTTTATAAAGTGAAAAAAAAAAAAGCAATTGGCATTTATAGTTAAAATGAGCCATAGAATATTGTTTCAATGGGAAGGAATCATGGATAATGCTTAAGACAAACTACCTCGTTGGCTCTCAGAATGGACAAAGTAGTTTGGGTCCGAATCTCTGAGACCCGCGTGTCTGTTCTCTGAAAGAGGCATCTTTCAATGGCTTCACAGGTACAGTTGCATATTAGCAATGGGAGGGAATCAATCTGAGTATTCATTGCTAAGACACCTTCATCCATCCATCCACTCATCCATTTTCCAAGTGTCTTAGTCTGTTTTCTGTTGCTATAACAGAATACCTGAGCCTGAGTAATTTATAAAGACAAGTAGTTTACTTGGCTTTCAGTAATTTATAAAGAAAAGTAGTTTACTTGGCTTGCAGTAATTTATAAAGAAAAGTAGTTTACTTGGTTTGCAGTTCTGGACACTGGGAAGCCTAAGGACATGGTGACAACTTCTGGTGAGGCCTTTGTATTGAGTCATAAGAGTGTGGAAAAGTGGAAGGGCAAGGGAATGAGTATGAAGGAGACAGCAAGAGTGAGAAGAGCTTGCTTTTATAATAACCCACTTTCTCAAGAACTAACTGACTTTTGAGAAAAGGGCATTAATCCATCCATGGAGGCTCCACTCTCATGCCCGAATCAGCTCTTAAAGTCCCCACCTTTTAATACTGTCACACTGGCAGTTAAGTTTCGAACACATGAGCTTTCGGAGGACGCGTTCAAACCATAGCATCAAGTAAGGTTCCAGGTACTCCAAGACAACCTAACCAAACTGGGCAGCAATTTCAATATCAAGTATTTTTTTTTTACATGCAAGCTTTTCTTTTGAAGGCAGACAGAGATATTTATTTTTCCATGTTCATTTCATTTAGAGATGTTCCCTTGCCATTCCACCAAAACCATTCCTTCCTCAGCCTTCCTTATCTCAGTAATTACAGCACCTCCACTAAGTAGCCCAGACCCCAAACCTAGAAGTGATCCTTGGGTCCTGTCCTTCCTTCTCCACCCAGAGCCAACCCACTGACAATCTCAGTAGATTTTCCTGGAAAGTACACCCTTACCTAAACTCATGCTATCAAAACTTAACTATCTGCATCACTCATGGAGATCACTGCAAAAGCTTACTCATTTGTCTCCCTGGTAAAAAGAGCAAAGTCATCTTTAAAAACCTTATAAACCCAGATTCCACCATTCTGCTGTGTGAAAAATCCATATCCATTGCATCATCCATCAGACTTGAAATCTAGACCTTTTATTGGTACCTGTGACACATTACACCAACTGGCCCTGACCACCTCTCTGTAGTCGTCTGTTCCCCTTCTCCTTCCTCAATCATTAGGCTACAGCACGTTTCATTCCAGGGTCTCTTTTCTAGTCCTTGAAAATGTTACCCTTGTTCTCACCACACAGGCTTTGCCATCCCATGGCTTTGCCTCACACAGCTCCTTGCCCTCCATGTCCCAGCCCAAAGACACCCTCTGTCCGCAGAGAACTCCTCTCCAGCTGCTCCTTTTGGCAGCGCCTCCGTGCCTTCTGCCTGTGTACAAGTCAGTGGTCCATCACATTACATGGTTCCACTTGGCTCACAGCCCTTTTTCACCATTTGAAATAATCTTAGCTATTTATTATTTGTTTGTTTTCTAGACTTGACTCTTCGTGAAATTGGGACCTCATCTATCCTGTGCACCACCAATTTTCAAGCTTCTAGAAGATCTCTGAGCATATAGTGGGTGCTCAAAACTGTTTAATTCAAGGAATACACAGGTTTACTTTATACCAGCTTTTGAAACTTCTTCCTTTCATTTCCTAAAAAATCAGAATGATTTAATCTATGATGATCGCTTACTCAGAAAAGTTTTAAAGTTGCCTCCTCCTATCTTTGCAGTCTAACATTGTGGCCACCTCTGTCACAAATTTTAACCTGGAATTTTCTGGGATGATTCTTGACTAGGAAATGGCTCTTCCGGGTGTGATTCATTGAGTCCTCCTTTTCACAAAGAAAATCTTGTCCTCGCCATTTGTGTTACTTCTGAAACATTCTATTAAATAGATACTTTGGAAGATTCCACAGCTCCAGAGAAGCCTCCACATTGGGTACTTCCCTTACGTACAAGTCCCAGGACTAAAACCGAGTCATGATCATGGTTTGCCTTTCTTTAATTCCCAGGCCCCCTTGAGACATTTGGACAAGGTGCCATTGTTTGGATCTCAGGTTATTCCCCTTTTCACCGCAGGGATTTATAGGGGCCCGCCTAATGTCAGGCAGTAGGAGCTTCTGTCTGAGGCTCGCACAGATGTGTGAGCTGCCGAACATGTCAGGAAATATCTCCACTTTCCAGAAGAAAACCAGTACAGGCTAGACTACCAGCAGCAGCATTAATATCCAGCTTCGCAGAGCCTGTCTCCTTCTGGATAACATCTTGAGACAATAGACATGCTTGCTGCTCATAGCCAGCGCATATTTATACAGAAGGCCAAGCTGAACAGGCTGTATGAGCTTTAAATTAGGCAGAGCCCCTTTGCTATCTGCTCCACACTCCACTGCAACACACAAGGTGACTGCATTATTTTACCCCCCTACCCCAAACTGAAATGTCTAAGTGAAGCTTTTTTAATTGAAACAACCTAGAAGACCAATATTAGGAAAATCAGGGATTGAAGATAAATTGCGCTACATCACTAGGATTGACCCTTTATAGCTATATCCATTTAAAATGCTGATTACAAAAATCTTAATAGAATGTGAAAACATTTACGTCTGTTGAAAAACAATTCTCTATGACTCTCTCATGTATCCCTATATCTTACAAGCAAAGGCACTGTCTCTGTCTTCTTTTTTGACAATCTTTCACGGATGTTTGTATAATGAATAGCCTTGAAAGATAGAGATAGTGTCTCCCTTTGGATCAAAGGGTACACATGCTCACTTCCCCATATAATAGTGTCTCCTTCCACAGCAAAGGGCAAGTACATTACTGTTACTGCCCATTATAAAATATTCAGGTTCCCTAAACTCAGGGTTGTTCTCCTGTAATGCAAGCAAACAACTGCATGTTCATGTTCATTCGGTCCATCTGCCTGGCCTCCGTGGGCTTGGAGCAAGGGGAATTGACACAAATATACTAATGATGCTTTCTGTACTATGAGTGATAAAGTCCTTTGTCTCTGTCCCAGAAGTCTCTTGGCATCTGTCTGCATCCATGAAACTGAAGCCCACTAACCTGTTCCATGCCTGTGTCTACTTTAACACATTTTCCTCAAACTTTGGTATTATATAGCTTTATTTTTAAAAAATTTTTTATTGAGGTAAAATATACATATGTAATTTACTATCTTTACCATTTTTAAGTGTACAGATCAGTGCTAATACATTTATATTCTTTTTTTAGCTATTAAAAGTCATTATTGACCCCAAAATTGATCGTTCTACATTCTTGTTTCCCTATGATTCTATAATTTAGGCTTTGAAGCTTTAACACTTATTTGTCCTCTTAGAATATCTAAATTAATTTCTAATTCTCACTTTATTGTCAGAGAAAAACATATATCAATTTCTAATTGTCTATAGATGTTATTACCAAATACAGTTCCAAATAAAATTATCCTTAATTATTAAACTTCAAAATACATTTAAAATCATTTTTATGAAAGCCATTTACCAACCTTAATGTTCATGTGAAATAATCTGTCTTATTCTTCATAATCTTTTCCTTATTGTATTTTTTGTTTTGCTTTGCTTGTGGCTAACAAATCTGTTCTATAGATACTAGCATTATACAATCATAGAACTCTAAATGAGATTAGTGTAAATAAGATTAGTATAAATAAGATTATACATATTTTGAAACCCTCATGTAAATATTGGCTATAAACTAATGATGATTTCTCCTAAAACACCTTGATTGAGATCTATGTTCCATAATTCTAGCCTATTTAAAACAAAGAGTAATCAGTAAAAGATAAAAACGGTAGATAAAACTAGAAAAATATGAACATTTCATACTTCAGGATATTTAGAAGGGTGTTCTGAATATGCTAAGGCTGTATTTGGCCATTACCTATTTGTACACAGATGTCCAGCAAAGTAAACCCTTCATTCGAGGCTGACAGAGCCACTGAATTTGCTTTTTTAAGCAAGAAGCTTTACAAAATGAGTTAAAATAACTATTAAGCTGATACACTTTAGCTAATACAGGTTGAGAATCCCCAATTCAAAAATCCGAAATCCAAATGCTCCCAAATCCAAAACTTTTTGAGCATGAGATTGGATTTTCAGATTTGGGATGTTTAACTGCTAAGTATGATGGAAATATTCCAAAATCTGAAAAAATCCAAAATCTGAAACATTTCAGATAAAGGACCCGCAACCTGTAACTTAAATCACTGTGAGCTAATTCTATGCAGTTATGGGTTTTCATTACCCCAGCTTTTAAGGGTGGGGTATGTTGAACATAATTTTATAAAGATCAACTTCATGTTGCCAGCCCTATCTCAGATTCTACACTTCCACAATTCCCACGAGCCAGTTTGCTGACACAGTGACATAAAGCTCCTAATGACAAATACTTCACTGAAAACACACCGAGGCCTGTTTTGAAAAAATGGCCAACATTATAATAAGTTAGGAAACTTAAATTAAATATTCTTGGTTTAGCTTTTCTTGTGAAGAATTGTGTTTCAGCCATTCAAAAAACTGGGAAAACTGAAATATTTCTGCAGTTCCAATACACCATTTTTTTTTAAAGGCTCACGTGTAAAGAGTATACCAGTGACAAGACACTTAGATATAAATTAGAGAAACAAAGAAAAATCCTCGTTACCTTTCCCAATAAATGTATCACCTTCTAGATTCAATGCCAGGTTTACACTGCTTCATAAATTGTTACTGTCCCATCAAACTGAAGAAAGTGCCCATAAGCCTTCACTTCAGCACTTAATCTATCCTTTCTGCTTATTCATAGACAACATGAAATGTACATAAATACTCATCCTTAGATAGTTAGTGGGGTTAAGTATATACCAAAGGCTTGCAAAACTATCTTTAGAACACAGCCGTACTCCAGTATACAATTACTAAGGTGATCTGTCTATGCCCCAAAATGCAGTTTAAAATATGAAAAGGAAGCCCAAATATGCTAGAAAGGAAGATAAGATAATGTGAAGAGAAATAAATCTATAAGAGTCTGCTGAATGCCAAGCTAAGAAAGTGGACCATAGACAGCATTTTATCAAAGTGCAGCCTAAACAAATGTCAAGGGGAAAAATTTCCTTAACAAATATGGGCAACAATGGAGGAAAAAAGGGGGGAATTATGTGCCCTCTCATACATTTAGTCAGGGTTAACAATGGATAAAAATATGTGCAAGAACACATTTAATAACCCTAAACTGTCATTCAGTTTGTAGGAGGTAGTCAAGATACAGCTAATAAAACACCAAAAAAAATGGTTTTAGCCACTCTGAAAAAAAAATCCTCCATGGAATAAAACAAAAGAGGACTGAAGGGCATCTCCTGCCAAGATAAATGCCTTCTTCTGAGTGTCGCCTGTGGCTAACCCTCCCAAAGAGAGCTCCAGGCACCTCTGATGGTAATACATTGCTACGTCACTTATCACAGTCCATTTAAAAGGGAGTTTTGTAAACATTTCTATTGCCCTCCCTGTTGCTGTCGTTCTATTAATGATGATTTGAGCTTCAAGAGAGGATCTAAAATTAATTTTAGGAGTTACAAACGAGGCAGGCCAATTAGGAATTATTATAAATTGGATTGGGGAAGAAGCATTACACATTTTTTTTTCTTGTGGGTTCTTGTTTTAGTTAGCTGACCCATCTTTAGAAACACAATTATAAAAGCAGATGCTTAAAAAATGCATTCCATTAAGAAATGTTTGGATAATGACATATAAGAGAGAACCTATATTACGTATGGTACTCGGCGTAGGCAGTCATGTTCTAATCATACTGTGGGAAAAAAAAAATCTGCTCAATCAACTTTTCCCACTTAATTACTGTTTTCTTTCCCTCATGACCCTGAATCTTCAACCATAAGTTCAGTAGGAGGTGACTTAAGACAGACGGTGACGAAAGATCCTGTTCAAAACAGCCTCTCTCTCACCCCTGGAGTGAGGGTTGGGTGGAGGTTTGTTGTGATCACCCCTGGAGATAGATGCTCATTTGCCTAAATTTTAAAAGCTGTATTTTCAAATGGCATTTTGGGGAAGAAGAGGTCTTTGATATCAATTAATATCAACTCTATCCACCAGCAGAATGATGTATAGTATATGCAGAAGGGCCCACGCAGAAAGCGGAACAGCTAGCACGAGGTGGGGCCCACAGAGTGGATGTATTTGAACAAGCACGAGTTTCAGCAAGGACAAAGAACAGATCAGATTCATAAAGGCCAGGCTTTGGCAGCCCAGACTCCTTAATGCGGTTTACTCTCTGTCGCCTACCTAAAACTGACCTCAAAAAATAGTTTACTCCAATTACAGAGAATTTTTGTCTTTGAAACCTAATAGCACATGACTGGAATTTCCTAACACAGGGGCCACGGAGTCTTGTGGAAGCTCTCTGCTGTATGCACCAGCTTCTACCCCATTCCTTGTTCAGTGCCTGACCCAGGGAGGCAGCTGGCCCATCCGTGGGTTCCTCCAAGTACAACCGGGCCAGGAAGCTCTCCAGTGCCAACATCTTGTGCTTCAGGACACTAATATGACAAATGCCAGCACCACATGACATCCTACTACAAAGGGGTGTTGGTGAGTCTGAAGCCAGCTGATTTTCCCCCATGGAAAAGGTCCAAGGCCAGAGGAGATGTGCCAGGAAAAGCTACTGTCTCCATCCTAAATTGCTCAGGTCCCAAACCTTTGGAGAATTGATAAAAAGGCAATGAAGGATAGACTATCCAGGTCTTGGCAGTGGACATGTGGGAGGCATTACTAATTACTGTGTGTCTGATCCACCAAAAAAAAAGAAAGAAAGAAAAAGAAAGGAAGGCCGGGCGCGGTGGCTCACGCCTGTAATCCTAGCACTCTGGGAGGCCGAGGTGGGCGGATCGTTTGAGCTCAGGAGTTCGAGACCAGCCTGAGCAAGAGCGAGACCCCATCTCTACTAAAAATAGAAAGAAATTATATGGACAGCTAAAAATATATATAGAAAAAATTAGCCGGGCATGGTGGTGCATGCCTGTAGTCCCAGCTACTTGGGAGGCTGAGGCAGGAGGATCCCTTGAGCTCAGGAGTTTGAGGTTGCTGTGAGCTAGGCTGACGCCACGGCACTCACTCTAGCCTGGGCAACAGAGTGAGACTCTGTCAAAAAAAAAAAAAAAAAGAAAAGAAAAGGAAAGGAAAAAATTTTTTGAGCACGTTAACCTACTATGATTTCCAAAAACTTACCCACAAAAATATAATATGGCTCAAGTCTTTAAGAGAAAAAGGTACTGATCTTTATTTAGTACCTAAACTTTGGAATCAAATATACCTGGGTTTGAATCTCAGCAACAGCTTTTGTTTCTATGAGCCTGGGCAAGTTACTTACTGTCTCCAAAACTTAGATTTCCTTATAAATGATCGAAGAAGGATAACAGTAACTCTCTCGGCTCATTATAAGAATAAAATGTGAGAATGCATGCAAAGATTTTGTTCAGTGCCTGACATGACCACACAATAAATGCTAGCAATTACTTATTTATTATTACATAAAATGGACACTACCAAATTTTAAGATTTGAAAGTTCTCCATTATTTTCTACCAAATTCCCCTTTGTATTAAATATATATATATATAAAAACATGTAAATGAGTCTCTTACTTTCAAGACAGACTTTCAGAGAAGCCTCTAAAATTGGTTTCTGTTAAGCTGCACATTTGACTTTCATGAGCTGACATCTGTTTCGCAAACAAACTTAAAGGAGAAAACAGCTCTTGAGTGTGGAGAAGAGTCTGTTGACCCATGGAAGAGTTGCATCCTAGGCGAGCCAGGCTCTATTTGGTCAACAACTGGTCAATATCATTCCATCTAAACTGATAGGGAGAGCCACAAAGAAGTAGACAAGGCATGATTTCACACAGCATGAGAAATGGAAATGTGTTCTGAAAGGTGAACTTTTAAAAGTCAAGGTCAAGTGTAAAATCTAACCAATGTCAAACAACTTCAAAACAGAAAATTCTTCTATTGAAAGAAAAACTTCAAAAAATTGGTAAAATTGGAAGGCAGGAAGTTTGAGTGAAATGAAGGCATTTCCATGACCCAATTCTGGGTGTCAGTGTGTAATGTTGGTCATTCTTGTTATTCCTGTTCAGCAATGGGAAGGCTTCTCTGTTGACCATTCAACTCTGCCAAGGTAGCTTTCTGTGTGAAATACACCCAACCAGAATCCCTGGAAGGCTACTGATGATTGATAATGAGAAAACCAAATACATCTGGACTTCACTGTGGGACAGAGCTTTGCCTAGTGTCCACCTAAACTAAACCCATTTCCATGGGTGATCAATTACTGTCAAGAGACTGTCTCCTCGCATTAACTTTTGGATTGGAAATGAGCAACTGCCAGAAAATAGGTCACTGACTTCAAGGTTTATCCCCCAGGGCATCTGATCAATTAGTTTTTTCCTTATTGGCAAATGAGGTATATGTGTGTGTATGCATGTGTGTATGTATGTAAGTTTCTCTAAAGACAACATATTTTAATTTTCCTTCTACTATCTATTTAAGGCTGCTAAGATTTATTAGTTTGTCTTTGCATGGAGCAGCAAATTGTCCTCCTACATCTTGAACTAGATATTTCCCTTCTTAATTTGAATATTTTGTGTTAAACTTCCCTTTGTTTATGTTTACATGGGATAGAATATTCCCACAGGCTAAATTGTAATGAAAAACAAAACAGATTGTCATGTCATTGCCGTGAGAGGGATAGGTACAGAAGGGGGCACATTCCAGAATTTTGTTAGTGCAACATTCAAAGAAAATTAAATTAAAGTTCTGTGGAGTGGATCTTTGTAGAGAGAAATACATAAAATTGAGTTTGTTAGAGGCGGCTCCTTTGAGAGAGTTTCCTACTCAGGAGAAGGAAAAAGGGCAGTCGTGCTTCTGCACTGGGGAAGGAAACACAGAGTGGCATGTCTGTGCGTGCTGTGGGTGATGGCAGTGGCCAGGCAAAGGGCAGGCTTTTGGGAGGGTCAGGGAGGCCTGATGCCTTCTAGGGAGGAGGGCTGCACAGATTCCCATCTTCTTAGCAAAGCTGTTCTCTCTTGCCTGCTACAGAACTGGGCAACGACTCAGGATAACTTAAAGGAGTAATTGTTTTTTTTTTGCTCGGGGACGGGAAGCTGATGGCTTTTAAAACATCCTTAAAGATGCAATTCCTCATGTAAGTGTCTCCGCTACTTTGAGAAGTCTGGATTTTAGGTCTGCCATCTCGTGGCCATTGCAATAAATACTACCCTTTTCCACTTTTTCCCAAAGTAGTTACGTTGCTATAATCTACGTTCTAAAACGTTACCAGAAAGAGTGCTTATCAACAACAACAATAACAGCAATAGGAACCTGAGCCATAGGAGAGATTCGTGATGCAGAGAAAGCTAGGACATTTCACATCTGAATCTTGTTTCTGCTGACAGTTTTCATTCTTTGATAAGAGTCTACTTTTAAATGATCACTGATCAAATTATCAAATTATTACTCAAGATAGGATTGGGCCTGCTGAGAAGATGGTTAAGAGGTGATAGGCATGTTTTAGATGCTTTCTTTTTTTTTTTTTTAAGAGTTTACTTCATGGACAGAGTTGCTTCCAAATGAATAAAAGTCTCAGCATTTTTGTACTTGCCATAAATTTGCTAAGAGAACATCCAGAATAAAATAGATTGTCAAGCCAAAGAGAGCTTCATGCTTGAAAACTGGGGAAAATGCTTCTTTGGAAATAATGTAAAGTCCAAATGACTGAGATTAGAAATACACACTTCTACACTGTAAGGGAAAGGAGTGAGACCAAATTTATCATAATTCTGTGTTGGAATGAAATTGCTAAAATGCCACCAGGAAAACACACCGAGCCTGTCTAATGTGTACTCACTAACCACTTGTTGAATGTGTCAACAGGAGAGAAAGCAAATACACATGGCCATTCTCCTTGTGAGGTTTCACCAACATATCATAGCCTTTAAACTAAAAGGAGGCACAAAAGCATATTCAATGACCATAAGTTACCTTCAGAACCCAAATGACAGAAGTACAGAACTGTGCATCTATATACACACACCTAAATTATTGCATTGCTAAGCAACTGGTTCAAAAGACAAACAGAACAAAGAGCTGCAAAACTCAGTGAATTCAGAAATAACAATAAGTAATATCTGCTAGTTACCCGAAATTTCTGGATTCATGAATACAATATGTGAGACACGACCAGGGCCCTCCTTCTCAGAGGGTGAGGGAACGCAAAACCAGACAGAGGATGCAGAATGAGCCTGGTAAACTACCTGAAAGCACTCCACATCTGGAAAGAATCGTGAGGGAACCAGCCCAAGACACAATGGTATAGAAAGCAGTCTCAGATTTACAGTATGGGTGGCCTTGTGGCTCATGGAAGTGAAATTTCCACCCTGGGAGGAGCAATCCCTGGAAACGGGAACATTTCTTATGTAAAATTATGAGGCCCAACTCGAAGCAACCGAACCGAACGTGTTCCTCTGGCTTGACTGTTTACATGCCACACAGCAAGCATAAACCAGCCAGATGGTCAGAGCTAGGTCTTCAATTCCCTCAACTCACTTAACACATATTTACTGAGTGCTCACCGTGTACCAGGTACCAGGGATGCATGGACAGACAAGACAGATGCCCTCCCTGCTTCTGTGGAACGTATAACAGCAGACCCCAGAAACTCCCCACACAGTCATGAGACAGGTGGACGCTGCAGTGATGCCACTGAACACAAAGAAACCCCCTTCTGTTACTGTCAGGGGCAGACCCCAGATCATCAGCAATACCACGCAAAGAAGATATCCGTGAATCCTATTTACCAACCCAAAGGCTAGGCATGAGAATCCATATGGCATGGATAGACTCCTGGGATAATGCATTCAAAAAGCTCCCTCCTACCCAATCTTCTTCATTCTGAATGTCCAGTGCGATCCAGTTGCAATCAGAAGCTTAAGACAAATAAATAAACAGAAACACAAAACTTCATATTCATAATATTTATAGATGTAGGCTAAATGATATGAAGTCCACTTTTTTATGGGTCAGAAGCAATTGCATTATCAGCAATTTCATATGGTTCAATCTAATAGTTTTTTCCCCAAAATAAAAGCAGCTTTGTTGGTTTCTCTGTTTATAATACATGCCCATAGATAGTTTTAATTATCACTTTATACCTCCAAAGATTTAAAAGGTTGAGGCAATTCCCTCTCCACAATATCCAGCTGTTATTCCATCTGCACCCAAGACAGACCACCAGAGGCAATTAACCCAGTTGGCAAGAGAGCCTGTTACACAAATTGGAAGTAGGGTGAGGGGGGCTAGAAGCCCTGGAAGGTGACAGAACTCAGTCCCATAATAAGGATCCCCAGACCTGGAAAACCACTTAGTGAGAAAACATCCTGGTGACCAGACTCCAACCTGACACTGATTACCACTCCCTGTGATACTGATCTGTTGACTGATTGCTTTGAGATCAGATCATCTATCTCCCTGGACAGCCTTGAGGCCTCGAAGCTCCACTGAGCAACAACTGAGCACCCCCGTTTAGATTTGAACTTCAAGTCACAGGACATAAGGCCGGAGTCAAAGAAAAATAGGGCTGTAGACTCTTAAGGGGATGTTTAAGTCCCCTTAGGAGAGGCCCAATAAAAAGCACCCTTAAGGATGACTGCATACCTGTGGCTGGTAGCATAAAAGAGCACTCTAATGTTGTCAAGCAGTGTCTTAATCTCCACCATATCCACAAGGAATTTACTATGGACAGAACACTGTGCTAGGTGTTAGGAGGGACCAGCCAGGGATAAGACTTGCAAATTATTCTCATAAAGAAAGCAACAGCATGTGAAAACTTAAATCACAAAAGAAAAGTAATAGTTGATTAAGGTAGAACTGGAATTTGAATCCAAGCCTGTGCCTCCAGATCCTGAACTCTTGGGCATTTTGCTAAAATGCTTGGTTGTAGGAAGGCAGAAATGTCCCTTTGGTCTGGGTTGAGGGGGACAGGCTTCACAGAGGGCAAGGGATATAGCTGAGTGTGAAGGAAGGGAAGGATTGGAAGGAAAACAGGGGCTTCCAGTTGGGGTGTCTGAGAAAAAGCTGAGAGGGTCCAGTCATTTAAAATTATTTCCCTTTTACTTATTTATACCTATTTCTAGTTGTATAACTTTCAGGGATGTTAGAGTTATCACCACCAAGGGTACTCTAGCAGTGTGTCCTTATCTGTGGGGTCAAACGAAGTGATTCCTAAGCGCCATCGCAAAGACTGCTTGGCCTAGTGCCGATGTTTTGCATGCGTACGTGCACGCACACGATGACATGGGCACACGTTGTGGGTGTGACATTGCCAACATGTTTCCCAGGGCATGGCACAGCAGGCTTTTATTCTGAAATTCAGTAATATCCTTCCTAATTTTTGATATTAAAATGACATTTTTCTCAAGTGATGGTAACAGTAGTTAACATTTGAATAGCTTTATTTAATAGCTTAAGTTAGCAAGCATATACTGTTTTCAAAAATATTTTTTCATATTATTGGTCCATGACATCCAAAGTCTAGAAACCACTTATTTGATTGCTAAATATTATTATTATTATTATCATTAGGGTGTGTTTGAGGAACATCTGGGGCATTCCCTTTAGTCCTCCTCTGCCCTGCATAGACAAGGGCTTGTCTTTCCCTTTGAAAAGTGCCCGACACTTCCCTAAATATTGCCAAGACTTCCAAGCTGGCTGCCATATAAACTTCATTTGGGTTTGTTGAACTCAAATTGTTTTTATTAAGTGACCATTCACTCCTTTGACAATGTCTGTTTCAGATATGGCATCTTTAGGACATAGGTGGAGAATAATTTCTTTATTTCACAAATAGGCCCCATCAGGCATGAGCTCCAGGTCCTTCCGGGGGTTCTCAGTGACAAAAGAAGGAAAGAAAAGCTGAGCTGGTCAATGTCAATCCTTAGAAAAACCACCTCTAAAGGTGCTAAGAAGAGCCCCGTGTGAAATATGACATATTTTGCCTCTCTGTCCATTGTTCCTTTAGTTGGATTTTTCATGCAATATGTATATGGATGGAACTTATCAACATGGAGATAATCAGCCTCAGGGAAGACTTGGGAACATGGTAGTTATCCCTTCAACTATTTGCTGGAGTAAATAAGATGAGGACCCCAAGATTTGAACAAGGACATAAGCATGACAGTCACAGATGTGTATGGCAGATGCCAATTCAGTAACAGGAGGAACTCTGTCCAAGTCAGAGCTGTCAAACAATAGCCTCATGCCCATCTCTGAAGGTACAGGTACAAGCAACAGGAGGTGGATTTCAAGCCATTTCCAGAGAAAGAATTCTAACAAAGGATGCATGGCGGGACTAAACACATGGTTTGGTTGGGTTTCTTTGGATTGCAAGCAAAAGAAACAATTCTGGTTAACTTAGCAAAGAGAGGAAATATTAGAGGGATACTCTGATAGATCAAGGAAAAGAAAAGAGCTACAAGTGAGCTTTAGGAAGGTCAGTAAGAAAGTCACTCCTCTAGGCTTAATGGAAAAAGAATGATGTTTGACCTTCTGGAAAGAAAATCAATTGGCCCAATCTAGGTCTGCCAGCTATGGCGTGGGGTCCCCATCACTGGAAATACAGTGGAAATAAATAATGAGGTTGCACCAAAGAAAAGGGGATAGCTGTGAGCTGAAGACCATCCCAATTAGCAATTACTCTAATGATCTCACGGCATAAAGGGTCTATTTCTGTGGTGTGCTGGAGCTGGCTAGTGACATCAATCATGTGCATCTTCCTCCAGTTCCAATGGTCAGCCTGTACCTTGGCTATGGGAGGAGTATTTACACCATGGAAATTGGCAATCACTACTGAAAGGCTTTTTTCCTCCCCATTGACCTGGTTTCCTAGCACTCTACTGGCCTGTTGCAAGATAACTGAACAGTTTTGCAAAGACTGTTGAATACCCTGAGGACATGCCATAGATCCCACAATAGGGAACACACAGCTAACACACTCCAGCACTTTCTTTGTGCCATACACTACACTGTTCTAAGTCTTTTATGTGTATGAACTCATTCAATCTGCACAATCTAATGAGGTTGGTGCGAGTATGTCCCCATTTGTCAGATGAGGAAAGAGAGGCAGAAAGGAGTAACTTAACTTGCCCGAGTTTACATGGCTAGCAGAGGGCCAAGTGGAGATTTGAATATAGGCAGTCTATAACTTTATAAGTCTCAAAATAAATAGATGACATCTAGCTGTTGTTCTGAGTTGTGATACCCTTGACATGGAAAAAACAGACAAAACATTCACTTTGCACGCAGTGAAGACTTGGCTGAATTCCGATAAGAGGATCACCACTTAGTCACGATGCTGTCAGAGAGAGCAGCCCGAGGCAGCTCTACAACTGGTGCCTGGATGTTTATTTCATATTATTGCATATTTCTTTCATTACCTGGGATGCCAGAGGACTGAAGCTAAATCCAAAAAGTTGCTAACCAGATCCACAGGGAAGAGAGAGATGCACAATGCACAGTGCCAGAACTCCCCAAATAAGTGACATTGGCATTTCATGACTCAGGGGGCAGAGCAAATCACATGGGCCATGGGAGGACCATGATTTCTCAGTCCCAATGAGAAAGGGGAGAGAAGTCTGAACCTTCAACCTAGCACTAAAAGGAAAAGAAAACAGAAAGCAGAGACATAATAGAAAGACAGTCAACTGATTTTAAATGTGTGCCTTGGACAAGTCACTTGATTTTATGCACCTTAGCTGTGGGGTTTGCAAAATAAAAATGTTACCTTCCTCCATGTTCACTGAGAGGTTCACATAAGATGCCCTACAGGAAAACATCTGGTAAACTGTAAAACCCTACATGAATGGCAAGCATTACCATCAGCAGTAATCCTACCCACAAAGCTTTGACCCCTAAAACCCAAACAGTAATCATGCAATTTGATTCATCTCAAACAATACCTGGTATGGACATACTATGCACCAGGTACTGCTTCTATCAATTAAGCCAAATTCATCAAGCCAGAGTAAAATTATCAGTATAAATGGCTGATGTGAATTTCAACTGGGATAAACATAAATCCATGAAGGGAAAATGACTATCTGGAGGAAACACAAGATAGCCTTCCTTTCCCTGTGGTTCTTTGAAAGATGTGACCATAATCCATTGGCAGGAAAGACAATGGCTCTTTCTAAATAAATTTGAAAAGTTGTCAGTTTTTTAAATTGTACCAAACACACAATCAATATTTGTTGAATCAGTGAGTGTGATACCACAGATCTGGGTTCAAATTCTGATTCTGTACCATTATCATCTGTGTGATTTTTGGGAAAGTTAATTAACTATGAATCTCAGTTTCTTTATTTGTCAGATGAGAATACTACTACTCTTACAGGGTATTATAGGAGATAATGTATGTAAACCATTTAGCACATTTAGTTTGAGTATGTAATAAGCAGTTGTTACTATTTTAAATCTAACCTGTAGCTATTATTACTATTATTATTAGTGTGGTTCGTTAATTTACTATTCTTATATTAGCTATATGATAAATATATTCAAATTACCAATCTCTAGAGACCAGAAAATTATTTTTAAAAAGGAAAGAGGGGATGTTGAATAACAATATTCTCAGGTTTTTAGTATTTTTATCTACAGATTTAATACATTCCTAGTGTTTACCATGGTATCATAATTTCACTGTCACATGCTTAAGCAAATGTAAATTGGAGAGGGGAAATCAGTTTTTTTTTTTATAAATGCAAAAAGAACTGCATTATAAAATTGTCAGTGTACCTAAGACAGCACTTCCACTCTAGACCTTGGCTTCTATTTTTTAATCACTTAGCAGGACTCTTTTGAATATCCAAACTCAATATTTCAATGAATCTTCAGAGCCAAAAGGCTTTCTGCAAAGGATTAAAGAAGCAGCAAAATGTCATTAAGAATATGAATTTAATTTGCTTGAAAGAAAAAAAAAATACTGTGTGGCTGTGACAGTTGCCCATTCTTACATAAAGAATTTTTAATCTCACAAAATTATAACAGAAAAAAAAAACATCAATGCACTGCTATGGCCAGATAAATAAAAGTCCTATCAATTTATTTGTAGTTTCTCTTTAAACTGCAAACAAAGTTGCTAAATATCTTTGTTCTGTTAAAGAAGTCTGAAATTTTTAGGCTTTTTTACCCCAAACAATTCAACATGAGCCTGTGACAATTCTTCGCTGAAATTGAATTAATCATCTTCTAGCTTAAAAAAAAAAAGAAAAACTATAACCCACAAGTTGTAATAATATAGCAAAATAATTGTATTGTGTTCTTAAGCAATGGCTGCCTTCTTTAGGTCATTCCTTAGTGAAACAAAAGTGGAGAAGTGGAAGGAGGCACAGCGATTGTCCTGATATGAAGACAGAAATTAATCTCCATTTTTGTACTTTTTAAAAACTAAGTACAAATTAAATGCTCATAGTTCCAGTGATTGGCTATTCATCTTTTTTTTTTTTTTTCATCTTAGCCATTTCGGCAAAGATCCATCTACACTTCATTTATTTATTTCCCCATAAAGACGGCTTATAACTCTCTTACCCTAAATTAGAAATCCTGGTTTGTCTGTAAATATGGAAGCCTAGAAGAAGCCCTGGTAATTGGTGCTTTTAGCCGCCCACTTAATCTTACTTAAATTACCCTTGTTCATGATGAGGAATGACCGAGGGGCGCAGGTTGAGTAACCACCAGGATGGCAAAGGCAGGGGATGAGGTTAATGAAGATTATTGTCAGGAACCCCAATGATATTCCAAATCACGAGAACCAACAAGTCACAAATTAAGAGCACTTACTAACTAGAAGCAAGGTGACAGCCAACTACGGTAGTTAAGACATTATTGCTTCTGTAAACGCTAAACTCCAGTATAAAGTAGACATGTAATCTTCAACTCCCCGAACACCCCAATTTGGCCACTAAAGATGCTGTTTTACATTTCCAAACATTTTCCCCTGTCACTACTTTTTATACTTCAGTTCTCAGGTTGTAAGTATTTGTTACTTGCAAAGCAGCCCCCTTTGAACACTGAATCATGGGAGGCATTTGTAACTAACTGCCAATGCCGCCTGCCAAACAAAAACTCCCTGCTGGTGACATGACCACCTAGTGACCTCTAAAAATGTTGTAACAATGTGAAAAATAGCTCCCTCTTGTAGGAAACAGCAATTTTTTAAATTAAACGTACATCCAGCGTTCGCTTATATACAGATAAATGGTGTTCAGAGTCACCTTCTCTGTTTCCAATTTCAATCTTTTGAAACCCAGCCCAAACCTAAATAAATAAACGTTGATACTAAGAAGAAACTAAGAGCTCAAGAGCCTTGTGATTTTGCAAACAGCTTTTTTCCATTTTCGAAAATCTAAACTCCGGGCCAGACACAGAACAGGTAATGAAAAGGAACAGGCTTGGCAGTCCCTCTGTGGTTCTAAGCTGAAAAATACGTCAGGCAGAAATAAGTGGCTATAATTTGGCAGGCTTAATGTCTTTAAAAGTTTGCAGCTTGCTAAAGAAAAAAAAATTTTTTTTTAAACAGTTATAACATTTACAAATTGAAACACAATCACTAAGCTAAAAAGCCACACTGACATAATTTCATTATCCTCAGAGTTTTAAACATACTTTTATCATCTTCAGGTGTTTTTGCACCTACATAATACAAGGCACTGATAATTATTAAAACTATGGGCACCAGGAGGCTTTGGATGCTATCATGATCTTAGATGACTGTAATGCTGGTGAATTCAGTTTATGCCGTTGACGTCAAAATATTCAAGGCTAGTCTCCCTTTAAAAGGTGCAGTGTAGCTTCCCATATGCACCCAATGGGACACACGAAATGGGAAATTGGATATGACAGTAAGTATTTTTGAGGCTGTGGATCACTGTTTTTCCGGTTAGTTTATCTTTCTAAAATTTCAAAATTAAAAGTCTCAGAGCAACAGAGGTACGACATGTCAAAGGCTGTTTGACTCTAATGTGTCTCTTGTTCATCCTGACGTCTTCTGATGAATTATTTCCAAACACTGGCCCAAGCTACAAAAAATCAAATCCGCTTGAAAATAAAGTGGCACCAGCAACTTTGTTTCCAAGCCATTAACACTCCTGTAAGGTCACTCCTTTTAGAAGGGATAGACATTCCTTTTTACCTCTTTAAATTTTTCTTCCTCACTACTCCTCCCTCTCCTTCCCCTTACCAAGGCAAAGAAAACCACCTTTGGGCTCCCTTCCTTAAAGCGGGAGAAAGGGAATGTGCTTGCTTTTAACTGATTTTAAAAATAAGATACAAAAAAGAAAAAGAAAAATGTATACCCAAATCCATATTAAAACATGCTTCTACCTTTTCAAATTTTAGCTTAAAACCCACTTTGTTAATATGCTGACATAACAAATTCAATATGCTTTTGGTGAAACTGCTCCATGCTGAACTAAAAACAACTCCCCTTGAAACTAAAGTGTATCTTGGTAATCAGAAAAGAACAGCAAATTATATTAGTGTATAGGCATGGTGAATTACTGCCATTACCAGTCAAGGAGAGCTTCTCTTTATTTTGTGACACATTCCCCAGCTTTCATTAACAATGTCATAATATGTAAGTTGTTCTGGAAAAGTTATCTACAAAAGAGCATCATTATATTATTGAACATAATGTAAATTTGATTTTTAAAGAAATACAAGAAGTAGCAGAGGACCTGCCTTTTAGACTGATCCTTCTATCTCACACTTTGGGGTAAGGAGGTTCATATTGGCAATATGATTTAATCGGTGCTAAATCCAAATTCATGTAATAAAGAAATCATTATAATAAAATTATACTAGGTGGACCTATATGAAATCATCTGTGTCTGAGTATGTTCAACCCATAAAAATGACAATATCATAAAATTCAACCTAACAACAAAGTGTCTGTCTTGTCTGTCTTTCTTTTTCTTTCTTTCCTTCCTTCCTCCGTCCCTTTCTCCCTCCCTTCCTTCCTTCCACAGAGACAGGCTCTCACTGTGTTGCCCAGGCTGGTCCCAAACTCCTGGCCTCAATCAATCCTCCTGCCTTGGCCTCCCAAAGTGCTGGGATTACAGGCATGAGTCACCATGCCCCGCCCTTTCTTTATCTATGAAATGAGTCTAATAATAATTATCTCACAGGACTGATGTGGGAAATCAATGAGGTACTATACATAAAGGACTGGCACAAAATGAATGTAGTAGGTGAAGGAGGAGTTATAAACCTATAAATATTGCTCATTTTGAATATTCTAATAATTTAGGCCACTGCCATTTACATAAACATAAGCTATCTATCCAATACCTTACAATTTAAGAATTGTAATCAAAATTGCCAGCTACTATTAACGGAGTACTCTCACTTTTATATCTTTAAAAGTCAATTTTATTTGAGGCTCAGGTAATATTTCTCTTTTGCAAAAGAATTTTATCAAATCGAGATAAATATTATATATACTTGTACCCTCAAGCTCTTATTTTCATCTAGAGAGAATTACATTTGATGACTAAAATATTATCTTTCTTTTTCAATTTCTTGGCTATCTAATATTTCCCAGCAATTCTCTGAACTGTGCCAGTGACTCTAATAATCTGCTGTTGTCCCCCAAAGTAATGTGGATTATTATAAGTCCATGAAGAAGAGACAGAGCTCAAGTTTCATCTTAAAATCTTTAGTGCAAAAAACTATATCATATTAAATTATCCATTTGTAAAGGACAGAGGGACTGGAATCTGTGGCTGAGACAGCCTAGGACTCCGGGACGGGCAAGAGGAATCATGTGAACTGGGTTCGCCAACTCCAAACCACACCCACCACAGCTGTTCCACTCTCGTGCAGGAAGATCACAAAAAGCTCTGCCTCTTCTCATTTTGTGCTTTTCCTAGAAGTTCATCATCCTCAGAACCACTTCTTCTCTGCTAGGTACTGTGAAAGGTGAGGGCTGACTCATGAGGAGGAGGGCTTCCTGCCATCCCTCAGAGTCCCCCAGTGGCCCTACAGGCTCCTTAGCAATCTTCGGACTTTCAAGATCCCTGCTCCCATTTTACAACGTTCTGAGTTAGCTTTTCTTGTCTGCTAGGACATTGCTAGCCCACACTCCAAGGGCTGGCATTCAGACAAGGTGGGCCAGGTCTGTAGCCAAAAGAAATCCAGCCATTTAATCTAAGAAACTGTGGATATTGGATCTTTCCACTCCTCTTATTACATATTAAAAACCAAACCAACTCCCTTGCAAAAAGCTCAAACTATAACATTTTCCAAGAGGGTTACAGTGGGTTTATGTCAATGAAGGTGAGTGGATCAAACATATTTTTCAGTAAGGTCTCTACCAACAAATAAGGCTTAAGCATATTAAAAGAGAGTCCATTTCGGGAATTCTTGCCAAGGTGAGTGCTAACCACCAAATTCCACCAGATAAGGTGGTTTTTCCTTTTTCTTTTTAGATTACAGACTCTGACTAATTCTTGATATTTTTAGTTCTTTGCAATGGAATTTCAATTTGGAATAAAATTTTACTCCCTAACAATTAAGCCAAACCTCAAAAGTAACTCTGTTTTACGACATTTCAGGCTCCCCCACCTTACCTATCTGTAAAATTCCTCCTTTTGTACCAATCCAACAGAGCATAAATTAAAGCACATTTCAAATAGTATTAGAAAGGAAATAGGCAATCCCTGAGTTGCTGCATTGCGGTGCCATTTCTTCTTGCCATTTGGAAATTACAATCGTCTTATAGTTTTCAGAAACAGTTTTCTAAATTCTTCATGAATACAAGAGTATGCCCACTTCCATAGTTCACTTAACTCAGTCGGGCCTTACTGCCTCTTCTCCACATTTGCACAGGAAGAAGGTTCACCACCGTCTCCTCCCCCTCACTAGGAGTCAGACCAGCTGGGACATTTTAAGTCTCTTTCATTAAAAAAAGAAAAAAAAAAGGTTAAGGTCAAAATAAGTATGATAAACATGGTAGTTTCTATTCTCCATACTCAAGGACGAAAGACTAAACAACAAAAAAAAAGTAACATTGAAATTCACTAAAGTACGATGAAGATTGTTTTTTCTTCCCTTGCAACATAATCATGGAAGGGGGAAAAAAAGGGGTTTTGGAAAACAGCAAGTTTTACCTTTAGTAAATCTAGTCTTTTAAATGAGTCCAGTAGTTAATTTTACAGCTGCACATTCCTTAAATTTATATGTTTCCAATTATCTGAATGACTGACACTTTCAAGTTTTACGGTTGATTTTGAAGAGCAGTGCACTTAAACTTACATGAAGTATATTTTTACACAAAAGAAAAATAGTAATTAAATTGTGCTTTACTTTAACGAGCTCGTCTTTGTACTTCTGAAGTTTTAGCATTGTGGTTGAAGTTTCTTTAAAAGTTAGTAAATTCCAACAGTGGGACTTTTCATAATACAAACTTTGCTATTGGGCTTAACCTTTTTTTTACCTACAGAGCATGAGCACCCGTCCCTGACATGAACCCTCTACCAAACAGTAGTCCAGTGTCAAGGTTATCACACGAAAACAGACCGTAGGTTTCAGTCTCATCCTTTTCTAATGGCTGAAAAGGCAAATTCACAGCAAGCACAGAGTAGTAACACGTTGACATCTGAGAACCTGCAATATCACAGGTAAATTGATGTGCTCCCCACCGCCCAAAGTCAAGGAACAGATTGGATTCTTCAGGAACACATTCTGAAGCCGTTTTATCTTCCAATCCCCTTCTTTAAAGGTAATAGTCTACTGTCTGTAATGTAAGCAAATATCTCAGTGAGGTTGTGAAAAATTGATTAGGGGCACTTTGGAGACCTCAAACTAGTGTTTTTAGTAATAGTTACACACATCAGCTCTTTGATATTCGCCGCATAGAAGGGCTGAGATATTAATATTCCTTCATTTTAGTTCAGAAACACTTAAAATAGACTTAATAGCAAAACTTATATAATCCAGTTGCTATTCAATACATTATTAAAGAATTTTCATCTATACATTGGTGAGGAAGATGAGTGAACTGCGATGCACAATGAATGCATAGCTTCACCATGAGCTCACTGGATCTCAGCAATAGATAAAGCCAGAAGACTGCCCTGAGGACTTCCCGATTGGATGTTCATTCATCACCAAATCTGACTCCCCACAGGTGTCTCTGGCTGGTCATGCCATGTAAAAATAACTCTCAGATAAAATAATCCATAAATAATACTACAATTATTTGACATGTATAATAAGCATATGGAGTCAGCTAACTGAGAAATGAAATATAGTAAACGGTAGTGGTTTAGGGGTGCCTTGATCTGTTTCTGGAACAGGAGAGACTAAAAGGAATGATATAAACCTGTGGAAAAAGAGTAATGATGAAACACAAACCTCCCTCTAAGAAGAGTAGGTAGGCCCAGGGTGGAAGGGGACATGCCAAATGAGGAGACTGAGATGTCCTCTTAAGCAACACCACTTGTTCGCTGTGTGATGCAGAGCCTGTGTCCACATTAACATAGATGATTTGAGAATCAAACAAGATAATGCACCGACACCAATGATACAAACAAAAGGGTGGTGGCTGCTATTATTGTTATTATTCTTATTCCTCACCATTCCTACCATCATCACTCATTGTTGTTACTACATAGAACAGGTGCCTACAAACTTTTTCTATAAAAGGCTAGATAGCAAATATATTAGGCTTTGCAGGTACAGTTGCCAGATTCAGCAAATAAAAATATAAGAGTTCAGTTAAACTTGAATTCCAGATAAACATGAATCTTTTGAAAGCTCAATATTGATATGCTTATACTAAAAATTTATTCATTGTTTATCTGAATTTACTTATTTATTTACCTATCTATCTATATATTTATATATGAGACAGGGTGTTAGCTTTGTTGCGTGGGCTATCTATCTATCTATTTATATATATATATATATATATATATATATGAGACAGGGTCTCACTTTGTTGCCTGGGATAGAGTGCAGTGGCATCATCATAGCTCACTGCAACCTCACACTCTGGAGATTAAGCAATTCTCCTGCCTCACCCTCCTGAGTAGCTGGGACTACAGGCATGCACCACCACATCTGGCTGATTTTTCTATTTTGTTTTGTAGAGACAGCGTCTTGCTCTCGCTCAGGCTGGTCTCAAACTCCTGACCTCAAGTGATCCTCCTGCCTCAGCCTTTCAAAGTGCTAAGATTATAGGCATGAGCCACCGGGCCTGACCCTGATTTTATTTTAACTTAGGCTTCCTATATGTTATGTGGCAACCCTATTTATAGGCCAAGGGTTCTCTGTTGCAACTACTTGACTCTGCTGTTGTAGTCTGAAAGCATACATAAAGAAATGGTTGTGCCTGCATTCTAATAAAACTTTATTTACAAAATGAGATGACAGACGATGGTAGAAGCTGGCCCATGAGCTGTAGTTTGCCAACGCATGCCAAAGCTCAAAATTAAGCCTACATTGAGTGAAATAATCAGATAAATGTATGGACTACTCTAAACAGTGAATAAGGCATTTTAATTACATCAACAGGATAAGCCTTCCCCGCTGCCTGGACACAATTCCTGGGTCTTCCCGTCTGCTACCTTGCCTAGGAGAAGATTCTGACATTGTAATGCAACTGATACAGCAGCCACTAAAAAATAATGTTTGACACACATACGTGTTCCAGTACCATACTAACTACAACAGATACACAAAGGAATGAGAACCCAGCCTGTCTTCAAGGATCTCCCACCTAGGTCATGAGGGTCCATGAAAAAAAGGCAATATTAAAGGTAATCAATATTTTAAGCTAGTAGGGTCAAGCAAACCCTTGGTCAAGATTGGTAGAAGAAATGAAGCGATCTAGACCTCAGCTGGTTTGGACCTGAGAAGGCACTGTGGCCTGGTCTTGGTGACGAATGATGTGCACTCAGATCTGTAACCTACATGATAAAGAATACAGAAAAAATAGAGCCAAACTGGGGATGTTTAGTCAAAGAAGAAAAAGGCTGCAAAAAGAGAGAAATAGGGAAGAGGGCTGGATATTTAAAAGACTTTTGTATAGAGGAGAGATCCAACTTATTCCATATAGTTTCCAAGGGACCTGAACTATTTCACATAGTTCAAGATGGCAGAACCAGAGTCCAGGTCAGCTCAACTTAACAATTCTCTACTGAACACATATCAAGTATGTCAGTGAAAGCCTGGCCATATGCAGGTTAAAGTCTAGCTGGGAAGACAGAGGTAAATACATAATTAAACAGGGTATAGGGGAAGGGATTCCTAAGAAAATGGCATTATCAGGGACTTGAGGAATGACCAGGATTTGACCAGAAGAAAGTGGTGGGAGGCAGCATGCAGGCACATGGGAAAGCATTGGCAAATGCCCAAAAAGAGCTTGGCACGTAGAAGAAACAATGAGAAGTTCAATGTGGCTACAGTGTGGGAACCAGTGGAATAATTAACTGTCTCCCAGAGATGCTGATGAGACATGGAAGGGTTAAACTAATTAGCAGGAAGTATTGATTTCAGAGAGGTGGAATATGGCTCAACTTAAGGAAGGGGTGTCTAGCATTCCTAGAATGCTGTCAATAAGGGGAGAGTACCATTCCGGGGGAGACTGTGGAAAGAATTCCCACTCTGCAGAGGAGATGGCATTTGTCAGGAGGATGCCTGGGGTGTATCTGGCATTAACCAAACCCAGGTTCAGAGAGGAACTCTGCCTCCTACCAACTAGGTGACCTGGGCTTCAGTTCTGCCATCTTTAAAGGGGAGAGTTTTACTGTTCTTACAGCATTGTTGTGAAATTTAGAAATGATGGCTATTGAGTACCAACCATAACTATCCAGCACATAAATGCTATATATGTAGACATTCTGATTTTAAATTATGAACATTTTTAAACATACAGAAAAGGAGAAGCGAAGCATATGATAAACACCATTAAGCCTATTGCCCAAACCCAACATATGTGCCACATTTTCTCATGTTTAATTTCTGAAATATTTTAAAGTTAGACATTAAGGCATTCCACCCCTAAATATGTCAGTCTGTGTTTCTAAAAATTAAGGACTTTTTCCTATATCATAGCACCTAATAAACAATAATATTATAGATATTTTAAGCCTTTTTTTAAAAAAAAATTTGGATTCTTATGGTATGGTTTTATGAACATTATTTTAGTGTATTCACTAACTCACATGCAGACCTACTCCTGTCAATCTTTTAAGGCCCCCCCAAACAAGTTCTGAAGCACTAACATTTTCAGAAATACTTCCACTGTTTCTCTTCCCCTATTTAGTTCAGAATAAGGTTGTGCAATTCTTACTTTTATGTATAAAGCATGGGGACACACCATTCAGCCATAAAGAGCTCTGCAACATTCACCAAATTTAGAAAAAGTGTTTACCTCTCTAAACACAGATAATTTTAACTTAAATTATGTCTCTGCAACAGTCATAACAGAGGGGAAGCACATTTGTAATTACTGGCCTCATTTACAAGGCATTTCTTTTTCTTCTTAATTTTCAGCTTCCAGGTGAGCACAGAGGATTTCCTCCTTCTTCAGAAAACTGACTTCTGTCACACCTGCTGTGATACTTGCACCGTTTACTTATTAGCGCACTCTTTGCCCTGGACTGTGCACACAGGGCCTGTGTTCATTACAGCCTCCAGTCCCCAGCCCTGAGCTCGGCAGATGCCAAGCCCTGAGTAAGTGTTGGTGTTGGTTGAATGACTACATGAGTGAAGGAGATGCCTTACAGCTCTAGTCGTGCTGTTATTTTGTTCATCAAGCCTTCCTTTTCCAGACAGAGCAAAAGCAAAGTTCTGCTTAGGTCATGTGATCTTAAAAGTCTGAATTAACAGATTCTAAACAAATACGATTTTCTGATAGTTTCTTACGCACTTATAAGACCTTTTGGCAACTACTCAATGAATCCTCACTTGTATATGCTCACATATCTCCCAAGAATTCCTCTGCAGACCAACTGGCACGCAATGAAATCTAGAGGCTAAAAATAGAGACGTGGGGCCTTTTCCCCGTCTCTTGAATGAAGAGAGTTCATCTCCACTGCATGTAGCTGAATGTGACGACTACAAACAATAGAACATGTGGCAGCGAGGCCCATTTTTGGTGGGGCTTTTCTTTTTGGCAATACGTAGGGTTAGAATATGGCTGCCAAATTCTAAAGCCCTTCAACTCTGTGCCAAACTTTGTCAATTTTGAGAATTACCTATCAGAACAATTTCTACGAGATGGGTTTTAATTCAACTCAAAATAGCTTCTTAGCAGTTATCAGAGTACTCCTAGCTCTTCCAATGGTCAGAAAAGCAAGTCATAATGGAGTCTCCCTATAAGTCCATATAAACTATTTCTTTTCCCCTTACTCTTTTTTTTTTTGACTGACTAAAGCTAGAATGCCTAAGATGGAGAATTCTGACCAGGGCACATGTGTGACTGTAGTATCCTCATAAATCAAATTATGCAAAACACATGCAATTACCCACATTACCTACTTGAATAAAAGGAGACCTTTTTTCCTCCCAAGACACAAGAATGATCCGAAATCTACTTTTCTTGGCAGATTATGTTGCCCATCCATCTCCAGCCATTGGTACTTGTTCAAACTGGTGTAATGGTTCTGCAAAGTCTGATCCTAAAGGGTCCCCAAATTCATATTTAATCTAGAGATAAGTGCAGCAATCAATCTTTCCCAGGGTCTAAGAGAGCTATTGTATTCCACCCGATGACGTAGCACGTGCAACTATTGTTATGGCTTTCTGCCCTAATGACTCAAATGCACATTGTTAGACAATCTAAACTGGCAGAGCCATCCGCAACAGAGGGAACAAGAGTCAGAGAGTGGGTCATTACTTGAGGTTTTTCCCCTAACGTTGAGGGAGCAGCTGTCACTGGGACTACTGCATCACACAGACAGTGTATAAATATAAAACACTGGCTGGTGAGGTGGCTCACGCCTGATATCCTAGCACTCTGGGAGGCGGAGGTGGGAGGATCACTTGAGCTCAGGAGTTTAAGACCAGTCTGAGCAAGAGCAAGACCTCGTCTCTACTAAAAACACAAAAAGTTAGCAGGGCATGGTGGTGCGAGCCTGTAGTCCCAGGTACTCAGGAGGCTGAGGCAGGAGGATCACTTGAGCCCAGGAGTTTGAGGTTGCAGTGAGCTACGATGACACCACTGCACTTTACCCAGAGTGACAGAGCAACACTGTCTTCGGGGAAAAAAAAAAAAATTTTCAAAATACTGCAAAGGCTATCTTAAAGACAGAGGCTACAGGCTAAACTAAAAGTCTGAGGAAATCTTGCCCACATCTGTAATGCCTCCCTTCCCTGCCTGCTCAGGTTTGAGTTTGGCTTTAGCACACTTTGCTGAATAAAATGATTAAGTGACCTCACTGTCACTGTTTTGCTCTTCAGCAACTCAGGAAAAAAACGCAACAAACTTCTAATAGAATAAAAGCAAGAGGACAACAGAGTAGGATGCAGTCTTTTGAAGGAGCTGGCTCAAGGCTATCCTCCAAACCGGGGGAGGACTCTGCTAAGGGGTTCAGGACCCCTGTGGGGTATGCCTAGGCTCCAAGTCCTAGAACACCAAGAGAACTGTGTGAATCTTCTGCCAAGGCTGCCAGGAGGAGCAGCTGACTTCAAAGTCCAGACCACATGTAACAGTGCTAAATCCCAGGTCACCAAGACCACTGCTGAGGCCAAGGGCTGGCAACAGAGGAAAAGCTGCCAGTTTGGGGAGGGGGCATCTGCCCCAATTTAAAGGCTAGACTATGCCTCTTGGGTCTCTCCACAAGGAAAGGGAACAAGGACCTGAACAAAGTATAATAGGGGAATGGACATGTGAGGTTTTGGGTGAATGATTTTAATTGAATGAAACAACAGTATAAGAGTGCCTTTCCATCTAGCCTTGGAAATGACCCAAGAAGGCCAGGTTGGGTTGGCATTTTCGCTTTATGTGGAGGAAACCAGACTGGCACTTACCCCAGAAACGATGACAGGGGAGAGGGGATGAGTGGAGCTTGGGAGATAGACTGAAAACCCAAACAGGAGGGTATCTAGGTAGGCAGCACTCACCCTCTGGCCCCAGGTTGGGAAGGGTTGACAATTTTCTTGAAGACACCAGGCACAGTGGGATTTGATTATGGACAGAACTCTGTGACTATACCCCAGAATTCCCCTTCCCTGAAAGCCCAATGTATGGGGAGAAAGGGGTGCCAAAAGGCATCCTGTATTCCTCCTTTCCCTTCACACCTCCACATACTGGAACAGCAGTCCTGGGAGTGGGTTATCCATCTGGTCCCCCATACAGCATGCTGCCTGGCTTATCTTCCCCCATCATGTTATTTCTGCCACCTGTGTTTCCCAGGTCATATTGGCTTGGGGTTTAGAAAGGCCTCATTTGTTCCCTCATTCATTCAGCTAGCAAAGATTAATATTTATGAGCACCTACAGTGTGCCAGGCCCTGTGCTGGGCATCAGGGATAAAATGGTGAGCAAAACCAGACAAGGGGCCTTCTGCATTCCTGGATTTATGACTCAATGGGGGAGGGGTAACAAATGGAGAGGTGCTAATTAAACAGTCATGCAGATAAAATGTAAACTTCAGAGCTCCAGTGGCAAAATTAACCAGCATGCAGTTCTTATAAAATGTAAATCGCTCAGAGGGCTTTGGGTTTTTACCAAGCGTGCCAACTTCCAAGTCACTGTCACCTTCTTCCATTGCTGACATATCTGCCAGCTCCAAAGTGGCTGGTTTCAGGGGCTGCCAAAGGAGGCTTCAGCAAGTCAGCCTATTCAGTTCTCACTGGCTGCCCTCCCTGCAGGCCCTTTGCCTGCAGGCACCCGTGCTAGGGAGGTAAAACAGAAACCCTGCTGTGTGACAGATGCCCAGCTCCAGCAAAGTCACTCCTTTCCTCTCAATCAGGCTTCCCTTAAGGCGCTTTAATTTCCAGGAGACAAGGTGGTCCTTCATTCGTAAAGACCTCAAAGAAGCCTGCCTAACCAGACATGCCCAGATATATACCAAGACTCAGCTTACACCAGGGATGGCACACAGATGCTCACACCTGCTCTGATCTATGGGTGATGCCCTCCAGGAGTACTAGGCTGAAAAGGGTTTGAGGATGAACAAGAAACGATTACTGTGAGCGAGTGATATCTGACATAGACCTGAAAAATGAAGTATCCTCCCCATGTTTAACTCAAGCGATGAACGTGCTCTCGTTGCTCATTCAACAAATATTTGACTGCCTGCTAGGTACCAAATGTAGAAGGACAGGAAGAAGGAAGAAGGTCGATTTGCAAATCAGAACACCAGTCCTGGAACAAAGCACCCTCTGGGTATGTATGTGTCAGACCCTTCACATCCATCACTCATTCAGTCATTCAGCAACTGCTTAACCATCACCACCTCTGTAACAGGCACTGTGCTTGGTGCTGCGGGTACAGTGTGAACACAAAGGACTAGGTTTTGCCTTCCTGAAATTCAAAGTCCTATGGGAGAGAAAAACAATAAACAAGTAAGCAAATAAAATTTTAGATAAAGACAATCTAAAGGAATAAAGTAGTAAAGAATTATAGGGTGAAGGGTACACGTGAGGTAGACTCTCCTCCATGAAGGAGATGTTTCAACAGAGCCCCGAGGCACAGGGCAGATGGGTCACCCATGGGTGGATCACAAGGAAGAGCACACCAGATGCAGGAATAGGAAGCATAAGAGCCTGAGCCCAGCAAGTTGGAAATGTAAAATGCGCCAAGATGGAGAGTCCTTGGGGCCTGAACCAGCTCCTGTTACAGTCGCCCTCATCTCAGTTAAGGGCAACTCTGGTCTTCCCATTCCTCAGAACCAAAACCTCAATGTCAACTTTAATACCACCACACCCTCCCCGCCCCCATACTGCATATGCAGTCCCTCAGCACGTCCTGTTAGCTCCACTTTCAAAATAGGTCCAAAGGTGGACACCACGTCCCACCCTGCTGCCAAGCTCTCCATCATCTCTTGCCTGGATCACTGCAATGGCCTCCTAGCTGGTCCCCCTCCTTCTGCTTTTTCTCCACACAGTGGCCAGGGATCCTGTTGGAACATTACATGGAGCAAGTGATCCCTCTTCTCAAAACCTTCCCAAAGGTCTCTGCATTTCTTTCAGAGCTCATCCTGATGGCCACCATCCTGGCTCCTAAGCACTCTTCCAGCAACACTCCTCACCTTCTACCCATTTACTCTCCTCCCGCCACACAGGCCTCCCTGCTGGGCCCACCACAGGGGCTTTGCTTCTGCTGTTCCTTCTGCCTGAAGTGCTCTTCCCTCCCAGATACGCGCAGGGCTGGCTCCCGTACTCCCTTCAGCCTTTGTTCAAATCTTGCCTTCTGAGGTCTTTTCTTAATTAAATATTTGTAATCTCAACATTTCACATTCCCCTTCCCTACTTATGTCTTTCCCCTTAGTACTTATCACTATCAAAATATCATATGCTAAGTTGAAGCATACACATTTGCCCATTTTTAAACTTTTTTGATCTATGCACAAGTGGCAATTTTATATGGGTCAAGCTAGTATGTATCTTATTTATCTTGTGGATTATTTCCCCCCATCCAGAAGATCAGCTCTTTGAGGACAGGGACGTTGGTTTCGTTCACTGTATTCCCAGCACCCAAAGTCGGTCCCCAGTCAATGAACAAAGGATGTGGCTTGGTGCTTCAGTTCCAGTTAAATAGAAAACAAAACAAAACAAAAACAAAACACTGCCGGCAGGTGTTCCTGGGAAAGGCTATTTTGGTTAAAAATATCCTGGGCTTCTTGAAAGTGCATGGGGAAAACTTTAAGTATATTTTTTGGTTCAGTGAACACCCAGGATATACTGAAGGGAACAGAGATTACAGAGGGAAAGGAGGTGGCTTTTGTGTATATACTTATCCAATTTGAGATTCTTGTCATTTTCTTCTCTTCCCCCACAGATTTGGGCTGCTACCCCTGCCTGGTGCCCAAACTATTCTAACCAGAAGCCCCATAATCATAATCTTTTCAAAAAAACATCCTTCTGGCTGCCCTGCTTAAGTTCGGAGCAGTAATTAACCTCACCGCCTTTTGAGACCTGAAGCATGCTCAGATAGCACACACTTTTAACATGAGACATTCCGTCTCAGACCGGGCTGGGTGAAGCACGGTCCTTCCTCCAGGGAAGGAGGAGACAATGGGGCAGAACTGCACAGCCCCCAGCAGTCCGAGAGCCACCTCACTGGCTTGGGCAGGAAGCCCGTGGCATGTCATGCAGCAAGGCTTTATGTCAATGTCGGTTCTACGAGAAAGCTACGATGACTTCCACAGCCCGAGCTCAGGACTGAGCGTGCATTTAGATACTGGGGAAGTGAACTTCCCAGGGCTGTGGCCTAGAGCAGGATTCAAAGCACCCAGGGACTCCCTGACGCCATAGTCTTTGGTCAATCTTACGATGCTGTCGTATTTATTCCCTTTTCCTCAGGTCTCCTGCTGCGTGGTCTGGGTCTCCAGGTCCCGCTGTCTAGGTGCTCCAGTGGTTTCCTGAATACTTGGTTTACACGTGGTGACATCTGTACTCACTCTGTAGGTGTGGCTGTGCCAGGCCAGGCCTTTAGAGGCTCCAATCTCCTCGGCCCTTGCCCGGGAGAACCCACCAGGTCACCCAGCAGCGTGGGCTGGCCCAGTTGGGGAACCCAGACGGGCTCTCCTTAGCCTTGGCCAGCCAGGTGGAACAGAACATGCCTTTCCAGTTAATTTGCTTTGTTTTCCCTTTGAAAAGAAAGCCCTTCATCAAAATAACAAACCATTAATATTAACTAATTACTAATATTTATTTTAACATGGTTAAGAGAATGGCACGGTTTACAAGTTTTAGAGACATGAAACACAAGCTCAATTTGGTTCTTGCCTCATTAAATTTTAAATTGTTATAGGTCACTGCTTACAACACCACTGATTCTCACTCCCAGTTATAACTAAAGAACAAGTTTTAATTCAGTGGACATTTTAGGAGAGTCAACAGCCTTGTGGGAGCCTTTCCACAGTAGAAGCAGGAGCCCAGCTGGCCTCCAAAGTCCCCACATGTGTCCTCCTGCCTTTAATCTCCTTAATCAGCTTTCAAACTCCCGAACTGCAGGGGAAAGGCCTTCTCTGTCTTTAATTTTCTGTTTCCTTCCTTCCTTCCTTGCTGACAATAAAGGCAAGAAAGAACGTGTGTGTGTGTGTGTGTGTGTGTGTGTGTTTGTGTGTGAGAAAGAGGGAGCAGAGAGAAGAGGAGAAATAGATTTTAATAATATGAATAAATTAGAGAGGATGAGACAAAGAGAGAAAAGATTCTGAGCATGCCCTGCCCCGTCTTGAGCAGAAAAATCCAATGAGGACGGTTACCAGAGGTAGGGACGGGTAGTGGGGAGGGGGTATAAAGTGGGGATGGTTAATGGGTACAAAAATATAGTTAGATAGAATGAACAACAACAACAACACAAGTAAAATCTAGTGAGAGAAAGACTTTCCCTTCCTGATCCTTTGAGTGTCACAGGAGCAGACAATTCGTCATGAACCCAAACCAACTTTTCTCTGCCAACCTCTGCAAGCTTTGAGACAATTTGCTTTGTTCCGTGTGAGGCAGGGGCAGCCCCAGTTGGCTTCAGGGACAGTCTGTGTGTCAGTGCCATAGGTATCATCCAGCTCCTTTCCAAGTTAGAGAGAAGGACACACAAGCCTGTGCACCGGAGGGGAGGAGGGGTTGGGAAGACAGTTTGGTGATGGTCCCCAGTCCAGTCTCACTGAGCTAGGAGTGAGTTTGGTCCCACCCTTAGGCTGGACAAAAGGGGCCCCTGATCTGAAGGCCTGCACGTCAAAATACCAAGACACACACACACACACACACACGTGCATGTGTGCACATACACACACACATACACAGTTCTTTCTTTTCAGGCTCTTAAGAAAGTTCTTTGTTGTTGTTGAAAGTTTAGTAACCGACCAAGTGAACTGGAACTATAAAGGACACACAGGCCAAACTGGGCCTCCATGTGCCTACTGTCCTAGGCCCTGGAAATGTCAGAAGCAGGTCTGTCTGCACCCCACGGAGAGAAGAGAAGGGCAGAAATGGAGGGGGAGGTCATCATGAAGAGGACTAAGGAATAAAAATACACTGCTGATTTAATTCCTTGGGTACACAATGTGACTGAGGACAGGGCAGATCTAAGTGGGAGAGAAGGCAGACCTGTTTCAGGATGAAACAGGGAAGCCACTAAGTGGTACGATGGGACTGGGGAGGAGCTGGTCCAGGGATTTACTGGAAACATCCACATGGAGAATCTTGAAACCAGAGGAGCCTAGGAAGGGGGTAAAATTCTACACCAAGAAATAGGCATGAGTCACTAATGTGAGCCCTGGAGGGGCAGAAGGGCCAAGCTGTGGGCCAGCCAGACCTGGGTTTGAATACTGGCTCCAGAGCATTCTGGAGATTATGAGCTGGAGCTAATGACCCTAGACCTTTGACTTGGATCTCTCTAACCCTTGGGTGCCTGTAAATGGCACCTATTCTATAGGGTTGCTGTGAGAAGAAAATGAGAAAGCACATATAGAGTAATAGCGTAGTAACTTGACACACAGCAGACACACAAATCGTAGCACTATAGTTAGCATTAGTGATAGTTTTAGTATTAGTATTAATAGTAGTTTTCTTGTGAATGTGATTCCATTTGACTGACAGAGCCTGAAGAAACACTGGGGACATCTTTTCTGGAACTCTCTTGCAAAGATTTTCTCTTGCTTACAGGACCAAGTGTCTCCCTCCTCTCTTTTCCCCTCTTACCCTAGAATAGTTAAAACATATTTAAAAAACAACAATAGCAATATGCAGCATCTCAAAAAGGAAAATGTGATTTCTCCCCTGGGACAAATGGTCTTGCTAGGCAGAGACACTTGGCACCCTATGGTTCATATCTGGTGACATCTAAAGGGATTCACCAGTTAGCACCAGGGGCGTGGGGCTTCAGCGTGGCATCTGGAGGCTGATGCAGCACCAGGTTCTGGGGCAACACCCTGCTGGAAGGCAGAACTGACTGCACCTAGCTAGAGCAGGAAACAGCCACAACTGTGTTACGGTGAAAATGAAGTTTCATGCAGTGCTCTCCAGACAGGGATAATGGCAGATGTCCTTAACCCAGGCCCAAGGACTTACCCTCCAGGCCATCTCTGCATGAGAAGTCCAGCAACAAAAGCGGGCACACAAGCAACTCCCCAGACTGGCAGAAGGAAGGGAAAGTGAGGCTTTGTGTCTAATCTGAACTTACTTATGGTAGGCCTCCAGCTCCACTAGAAATGTTGCTCATTACTCAGAAAGCCAAATTTGTGTGAGTTAATTTACAGCTCGAAGACGTAATGTTATGAAGTAATCTAGACTTTGATTTATAGTGAATTTCCTACTGGCATGAATTTTTATACATCAGGCTTTAGCTGATCCCTCTAACCGACAAATAATGCGCAGCAATTATACACTATCAGGCAAACATGTTGGAGCATACACTTTTACCCCTAATCCTGTATATAAATTTTACTTCTTACACTTGTGTGGTTCTCTTCCACATGTGAATTTCAGAATACTGTGCCCATTTAGTGTACTGTTTATCATGGTGAAATGTGACATAATTGACTATTTCCTCAATGAGGCAGTTTTTAAAAAATTGGTTTTGTGAGGTTTCTTTATTTTTGTTTTTTAAAGAGAAACAAAACTTCCAGGGCATACAAGTGATGTTTCATATCAGATTAGGTAAGATTATTAATGCTTACTGATGGCTGATATGATCTCTTTTCAATGAAATAAATCCAAATACCCATGGGGAAAATACATATCTTAATTTTTTTCACAAAAGGGATTTTGTTAAACTAAGTACCTGTGAGTGTCAATGCATGTGCGTCTGCATAACTAAATGAACACACATGTGCATGTATACACGTGCACGCACACAGGCGTAGAAAAGTGCAGAGGGCTACTGGAGAAACATGGTTTGGGTAAGTCTGGCTGTTTCTAAGACTCTACTTTGGGCACTTTTCATTCCCATTCAGAATGGTGTGGTGAGGAGGAAGAGGAAGAAGAGGAGGATGAAGAAGAGGTCGAGGAGGAATATTTTTTGTGAGCCTATTGTGTTTCATGTACCTCCCTGGACACAATGCCCAGTTATTTTGCTTCTCAATTTTATTTTCAAAATCTTGGCACTGGGAGGACTTTTCAAAGACATGAAATCCCAGTGCTATGCAGGAAAAGACTGAGATGCATATAATTGTAAAAGTTCTATGTGGCAAAAAACAACCACAACAGCAACCCGAAACAACAGTGAAAGATTCTACATAAGCAAGGGTGTCAGATAAATGACAATTAGATAAGAATATTTCAGATGAAGAATTTACATCCATAATATGACATATTAATAAGAAAAAGTTCCAATGGCCCAGCAGAAATACAGACAAAAGATGTGAATAGATAAATCACTAAAGAGAGACATGAAAATGACTAATCAATGAAAGGATGTTCACATACACCAATAATTAGGAAAATGCAGAGTAAAACAAAAGATTCCATTCTTGGAAAGTCTAATCAAGAAAAGAAGGGTAGAGAGAGAATTCAAAGAAATAACTACAAAATGACCAAAAGACAATGGATATGTATGTGGATGAAATGGATGATACTCTAGGAAAATAAAAATAATAAAATTCACTGGGAAAGAAGCAGATAATCTAAATAGGACAATAACCCAGTAACCAAGAAATAAATGGAAAATGTTGCCAAATGATTATCTCCAAAAATGGCCCTGGATTGAACCATTTAACAGGAGAATACTTTTATGCTTTCAAGAACAGATGAATTTTTTGGATGCTTAATGAATTCTGGAAATATAGACTACATCACAATTTAATTTTAAAAGCTGCCATAGCTTGGATACATAAAAGAAGAAACTACAGGCTAATTGCATTAGTGACTATGATGTAAAAAGTGTAAGCCATAACACTTGAAAAGAAAACCCAGCAGCACATTGCAGGAGTAATGTAAACACGGCCAAGTAGGGTTTATTCAAAGAAGCTAAGGACGGTTTAATGTTAGGAATTTCGTAACATAACTCATTATGTTAATAAGTTAAGAGAGACAAATAGATATGTGATCACCCAAATTAATACGTCTTAATCAGTGGTACACATCAGAATCATGAGTCTGATTCCTGCCATGGCCAATTATCTCATGGTGTATCCGGAGCAAGTATTGGTCTATTTTTTTTTTTTAAGCATTCTTTGGGAATTCTTATGTATACTTTTGTTTGAAAACCACTGATTTAGTAAAATGTTCATGAGTCATTTGATAACAAATCAATAATTCCTGATATAAAACCATAAAAAACTAAGAAAAAGAGCTTATCTCTTTAAAAAGGACTATCTCATCTGAATAGTAAACACAGTAATAGTAAACCAACTACAACAGCATTCACATAAAACCAGATGGAAGACAACAATGTCCACTATAACCATTAGTATTTAGTATTGTTCCAGATATGCTAACTAAAGTGATAAGAAAAAGATATGAAAACATAGGTATTGTAAAAGCCCAATTGGGATTATTTACAGATCATATGATTATCAATTCTGAAAGCACAAGAGTCAAACTAAAAAACAACTTGAACTAAAAAAAAAAAACTTCAGGAAGGTTACAGGTTAAATATTCACTAAGCTCTCCCTTAACCTGCACTGTCAGTTCAAAAAGACAATGGGAAAAGTTTCCATTCATAATAGCAAATAGGTCATAAAAAAACAATAAATGGATATAACAAAAAAACCAATTATGAACTCATGTTCAATGTTATAAATGTCAACATAGAAAACAAATTGCACCTTAGAATTAAAACCATGCAATAAAAGAATCCGAATAACATAAAATTTAAAGGAGTATCTCAATCATAACAACTGCCATTTACTGAGAGCGTAACGTGTTATCAGTCTACATGTGACGATGAGCATTTTACATGCATATTTCATTTTCTGCTCAGAAAAATCCACTCCTATGTGGCACATGCCAATATTATGCCTATCATGAGGCTGTGCCTTTTACCCAAGGTCATAAAGCTGGTAGGTGGCAAATCCTGGATTCAAATCAAGCCATGTCTGGCATGCTCCTAACCACAGCTCTGTGGCAAATAGCCCCGCCCACTGAAGCACCTTGTTCTGTAGTCCTGAGTTATGTGTCAGTAAGTGACAGGCCGAGAAGAGCTCAGCTTCGTGAGGGTCAAAACCTTTCCACATCACTATTTACTAAAACATCCTAAGTCGGAAATAGCAATAAAGGGCTTTGAAGGAAGCTATTGGTGATGTTGGGGGCCTCAGCTTGTGGTATGGCACCCAAATACTTTTGGACGTTCTGTTGTTGCCATTGTTTTGGGCTCTCATCCATGACTTTGTGTGAGACCTCGGACAAGGGAGGCCGTCTTTGCCTTACTGTGCACTCTGTCAACACTCAAAATAATGCTAAGGCAGCCACAGCACAGTCCAGGAAGGGCAGTCCCGGGCCATGACATTTTGCAGAGGACACCCCACATTCATCACTGCGTTTCAAGTTCAGACCCGCCCTTGGGACCTCTTCCAGAGTCCTCCATGTGAAACTGAAAGCAACCCTTGAACTTTTGGCAGAACCAGCACTGGGAGGGGAATGAGACCCTCCAGCCCTGAAACCGCAGGCCCTCCCGCCAGCCCTGCTCTCCAGGGTGGGTGCTCGGAAAACATTCCCGGACCTCCCCATATGATCCTAATGGAAGCCTGGGGGAAGAGCCATTTGTTGTCTGTGAATTTTCACGTTCATGTAATAGATTCATCGAATCTTTTAAAAACCTTTTTTGTCAAATCTTGGTTCCTTGTTCCCTTTTCTTCTCTGGAAAGTCTAAGAAGAGGAAATAGCTCTCATATAAAAAGGAAGAGGCATACACAGGATGAAGGACCAGAATGGAAAAGCAGCCTCTAAGAAGCTCCTTAACTCCACACTGCTTTCCTGTACAACGGGACTGCTCCAGCTGCGAAGAGAGAAGGGGCCCTGAGGTCACACCCGACTGCTCCTCTGCGCTCGGCTGCCCCACACAGGTATCCACTCTGGATGTCCCCTATCAGTTCCCACTGTGTGCTCTGAGATGCTCTTTTGTAATTCAAAGGCTTTCTCAGGCTTCCACTGGGATTCCTTCCCTTTCCACCCCTCCAGGAGAGGCAGCTGGCCGAGGAGGTTCTTCGTGAGTCAGCCGACGTCCTTGCTGCCATCCAAGACCACAGGGGTCTTACCTGTAGTGTGACGCTAGCATTTTCCTGGGTGCCTTGGGTTGCTCGGTCCCAGAGGTTTTTCTGCTTATCTCCAACTCCCCACGCCCTCACCTCCTGCATCCTTCGCATTTCAGCAAAAGGCACCATCATCTGGCCATTTAATCCAACCCCAAATCCCTCAATTCTCTCTTTCTAGCCCACCAGGTTCACTCTATTTCCTTGCCCTGAATCGGTCCCCTTCTCTCCATTTCCGTGGGGCACGCTGCCGCCATCTCACATGTTGCAACCCCAATGAAGTCCTTACTTTGATCCATTTACTCAACAAATACTGAGTCCCTACTGTGTTCCAGGAACTATTCTAGGTGCTGGGAGAACAGCAGTAAGAAAACAAAAACAAACAAGCACACAAAAAAGCATCAGGGGAAACGGAATGGGGAGCAAGGAGTATGGCATCACCCCTGCAAACAGGGTGTTAGGCAAGGCCTGGCAGAGAAGATGACACTAACGCTCCTGTTCCCACCCCCTGCAAGCTCCTCTCTCACCTCCACGTGCAGACAGGGCCATCTTCTCAAGATGCTAATCGGGTCAAGTCTCCTTCCAACTTGGAAATAGCCTCTGACAGTTTGAATGACATTCATCATCCCCCCATCATTTCTTTGTCACTCTAAATAAGAGTCATCAAATGAGTATTTGGAAAATTAATGAGTAGTTTTGTCATCACAGTGAATATCTGTAATTACCTCTACTTTGTAAAAGAGTGAAGTGAGGTTCAGCCGATAATAAATGGCAGAGCCGGAATTTACACTTTGGACTTCGAAGCCAGAAACAGGTGGTGTGGCCATGAACAGAACATGGCGTCTTCCTTACACTTGTGTCCTGAGATGCGCCACACTTTTCACCCACATCATCAAATACTTCTCAGCAAATGGCACTAGAGGGATGCAGTAATACTCAACAAAGGCTGAAATGAAGAATTTATGTTTTTCCAAATACCTGCACCTCACATGGAGATGTGTGCAGTGCCAGGGAGAATGGGATCTGCAGGTGCCTGGACTCAAATGCCAGCCCAGCCACTCCCTGGCCCGTAACCAGTCTGGGTCTCAGTTTCCCAATGAATATGAAGGAGCAAATATTTATAGTACCAAGATCATAGGGGTAAGGTAAGAACTAAATGAAATGATCCAAGGCAAGAACTTAGTATGGTGCCTAGGTTACTTCTTATTATTTAAACTGTTATATAACAAACTGTTATATTTAAACTGTTATATAACAAAAATAACAAATGTTTTTTTTTTCCCTTAATCTGACAGCCCATCGATCATTGTTACATAATACTAAGTGCCAGCATACTGATTCAATCTGAAGTAAGGACAAATGTGGGATTCACTTTTTGAAATATTTTATTCTTTCTCCTAGAATGCCAACCCTAAAGAAAAGTTTTTCTACCGGTGCCACTTAAAAATATTGATGGCATATTTTCGATGTGCCTATCACTTGGGCTCACTGAGGTTGGAGAATGTCCATCCTTGAAAATACAGAAAAAAATAGTCCACTTGCCCCTACAGGTAAAAATGTGAAGATCACCAAACACACACTCCCAAGGCAGGGTCCCCACACGGAAACCCACAGGTGACCATTAAAAAAATAGGACAATAACTAAGAAACTGGGATCACCTGTCAAATGTCTAAAATGGTCTTGGCTTCCATGATATCTTTGCCCACTATGTTACCACATTTATATCTTTAAATACAAAGCTTTTAAAAATTAATTTGAGGTGATTAAGATATTATCTTAAGCTAGGATGTTTTGATTCTAACGGGGAAAAGAGAACTTACTAGAGGAAATAAAATTAATTCTGAACAGACAGAAATAGGCCTTTTAGGACTAATTTCTCATAGGTTAGTCATGTAAAAAGAGGAAACATGCTTTGTCTTCTGGGTTCATGTGTGCTTTTCATTCTTAAAAAACTCCAATTTGTCTTCCCTGCCTTTGTGATTTTCCCTGTAACTCCGTGGAGAGATGGAAGGCAGGCAGGGAGGGAAATGTAATTCATTTTACAGGAGATTTAAAATTTACAGATATGCCACAGAAGTTCATCATTTTCCATCTTTTCTACAATAAAAAGAGGTTCAAAAGAGTTTCTATAGAGCTTGTCAAGTTCCTTCATTTTGGTTACCAATTTATGGGACTGTGTAAAAAAGGCTGCCTGGCGAGGTCACAGGACCCAAACCAGTCATATCAACAACAGGACTCTGTGCGACTTTGAAATTCTTCATAGGAACTCATAAATCGTGCCTGTAGGTAAAAAAGCCTCAGGATGGTCTGGTCATTGTTTTGAGTCCCTCTCTTAACACGAATAGCTTAGAGAGCTTTCTTCTCCCTTTATGTCTTACCATCTACTATTCCCTGTTCCTCCCACATTTTTCCTACATTTCCGGGATTCTTCTCAATAAGTCTAGACAAATCACAATAATATAACTGAAATCTTCCCTAATTTTCAAATTGTGCTTCAATTACCACCTACATGAAGCCAACTGGGAAACATACCTTTGTCCCTTGGCATTTGTCAAGAGTTAGTTCTTTGCATGTGGCTTGGAGGAAACTGCTGCCAAAGCTAGAGTTTCCACACGTACCAACAAAAGAGAGATTTGCTCATTTAGGCTTCTTTATGTATTGTTTAGCCCTTAATATATGTTCATAATTCTGGCATTAAGGAGATCAGGGGTAAATAAGAAGGACATTTAAAGGAACAACCAAAAATTCATAACAGGAAGACTTACCTGGGAGGAAACCATGGTACAATGCTATGGGGGGTTCAGAAAGGGTAAAGGTTACTTCCAGCTTGGGAAAAGACTTCTTGGAAAAGGTGCCATTAGAACTAGGCCTTGAAGGGATAGAAAAAAGAGCATTTGACCCAAAGGGAATGACTGAAAGAACAACCTGGCGGCAAGATCATTCAGGGTACACGTGGAAAATCTCAAAGTAGGTCCTGATGAGAGAAGTCTTTCTTAATCTTCAAAAGTGGGCTTCACAAATTAGCCAGCACCATCCTTTGATTTCTCACCAAATCCCCCTTCAAATTATTTTAGAAAAGAGATGCTAGTGAACTTATGAAGTTTCAAGGTTTCTGCCTTCACTTTTCTTAGTTCTTTGTTTTAGCTATCTTCCATCCCCTTGCTGTAATCATGAGCCTATTTCTTCCTCCTGCATCCATGGACAATAGCTGGTTATCCTGGTCCTTATACAGACCACCGACTTTCCTCCCTGCCCAGCCCCTCAGTGCCCTGCATTCCTCAACATCAACCTTCGCCCCCTGCCGTGGGCCCAATATGGCAATGAAGGGCGCTTTGGCTTGAGCCAGTGGAAAGCCAGGGAGAGATGTCTCCTGAGGCTTGTGCAGCCCACATCTTCTCATTAATGCTGCTCAAAGTGCCCTTGACTTTTCAGCAGTGCCTCTAACTTGGGATTGGTTCTCCTGACTGTGTCTATACAAAGCCAGCAGCTCACAATTTGTTTTTCTCCTGCCCCGTTGAGTTCAGGCTGATTGTTTCTGATCACTTCTTTAACATATCAAGGTCACTAGGAATTCTAATCCTTTCCTGCAAGATGCCAGCTACTTCTGAGTGGGTTGTGTTCCAACTCGGTGGTTACAGGGACTTTGAAATCAGCCATGTGTTTAACATATTGAACAAAGACTTAGATCTTGAAATGTGCATTTATCCTTTCACTTATTTTCTTAATTCGTGAATTGACTACCATTTATGGATCCTGCCTGTACATCTGTTTTAGATGTGGGAATTGTTTTTAATTCCTTCGTCACTTGAGTTAGACTCTCCATAGTATGTTACACATAGCTTGCAATATGCCAACATACAGTAAAATAATTATCATTTCCTTTGCAAATCTGATAAAAAATGAGCCAAGTCCTGTCCTTCTGTGGAATGTGTGTATGGTGATGGGGCAGAGGGAAGGCGATTCTTTAGAGAAAACCGAAGCCTGGCTTACCTATATATTCTGGAAGAGATTACAAGCCCTCTACACATTGAGTCTAATGCCATGGAAATTATTCAAATGCCCACTTGGTGCCAAGGGCCATGCCCATTGAGCTCATTCCAGAGGGACAAGAGAGTCTGATCTCTGGATCTGCATGCTAGAGTCAAGCCTTATAATTAATTCCATGTGTATAACTGTATGTGTGGGTGTGTGCATGAGGCTCTCCTGCTGCCATTGTGGATTATATACAATCATACCCACAATGTTGTGATGCTTATTATGAATGGCACTGTGCCAACTACTTTATTTACTTGTTTTATTTAGTCTTCCCAATAAGTCTGTTGTATTGGGTAAGTACTATAATCGTCCCCATTTTACAGATGAATAAACTGAGGCTTTGAAAGGTAAAACTTGCATGAGCCAAACTCCAAAGTTCAAGTTTTTGACAAATACCTGCACTGGCATTCTTAATACATGTAGCTAAGTCAGGGACCCCTGGAGTGTTAGCTCCAGGTTTTGGCTGTGGCTGGAATGGAGTCCTATTCAAGGACAATGGTAGCACCTCCCTCAAGGTGGTGAATAATGAAAAATGCCCCTGGCCTGTGTCCAAAAGGAAAGGTCTATTCAGCTGGTGCCCTATCCCTTAGGTAGGTTACTCCCAGGACTTCACAGGAAGAATATAATGCTGTAAGTCCCTGCTCTGGAATACATATAACTGTATCATGAACTGCGGGGCAGGCAGAACCTAGTTTTGATATCATTTCCCCCTTATTATTATCATAGGCCAGATAACTGGTGTCCTTGAGCATGAATTTCCTCAACTGCAAATTGGAAAAAATAACATGTCTATTAATACCTAGTAGGGTTGTTACAAGAAATGTGTTAGGTTAAGCCCAGTACGTGGTTGCTAAAAAGTGACTACTATTTTTAGTGTGGTTAGCCACACTCAGCCATCTCTATTCATGTAAAGGACTTGACTTGGCATCTCAATTATTTTTTACATGGCAAAATATTTCACTATTAACTTTTCATGCATTTTTAACTCTTTTAAGATATTTTAGTTCCTAATACCTCATTTGATTTTAAATGGGAAATATGAAAATGGAGATAAGAATCATCCTTGTCTCTAGTAAATCTACAAAGACCCAAAACAGATCTCCACGGATGCATCAGGACTCACCAGAGAAAACGTACTACTCCACAACTGATAATACGACTCCTGCAGGCTCTAAAGAGTTTCGAGCTCAAATATTCTAGAAGAGATCATAGCTCAAGTCCAAAGAAGTCTCATGGCAGCTTCTGAAACACATGGGCTTTCCAATTCCTAGGACCTTTCAGTCCCGGTGAGAAGAAATCCAAGTCCTGGAAGTCCCCTCTCCAACCCTGAGAGATTTTTGATGTTGACCCAGCCCCCACTCACCAGTACTATGGACTAGGAAGCCAACCTTGCCATCTTTTCATAATGGGAGCCAAGCAGAATGACCCAGCGCTTCTGGACTCTTCTAAATTAGACTTATTAGAAGGAGGGAGAGGAGAGAGTTTTCAACTATGTAACCAGTTAAACTCATTTATCTCAATTATTATTTGGGCCAAGTCTTACCACTTTGAAAGCCACAGAGAGTGTGGCAAGGGTCGGGCCAGTTCCAACTGGGATGAGAAGCTACGTCTGCTTTAAAAGATGGTCCAGATCTCCACTGATAATCTCTGGGTTCCTTAAATACTGGATAGCTAGGGCCTGCCTTGACCACAGCAGGAACCACTCCCCAAAGAGCAATTGGAGTCCTGGACATGTGCTGGAAGGGAACCCCTGAAATGTCCTGTGTCTTTCCCCAACATAATGATCCTCAGCACAATGGGAGAACAGTAGGCAATTCAAATCCAAAAAAAAAAAAAAAAAAGCCACACCAAAGGACCTTGATCCTTTTGTCCTGTGGATCTTTTCCTTAAGAATTCAGCCTCCTTCCTCAATTTTCACCTGGATACACTGAGTCTAGCATGTAATTAGGATGACATAGAGACAGGAACAATGGCCTAGGAGAGGGCCCCTTTGGGTGCCACATTGATTCTGCAGCTGGTTGGTTGGCAGGGGGCCTTGAACACACCCTACCTCTTCCCATGTCTTGGTTTCCCAGATGTAAACATAAATAGTCTGAAGTGGATGGCCATCAGTTCGGCTCTGTTCAGTTCTGACGGTCTAAAGTTTCCATTTTTATTTGTTTAGTTTTTAAATAAACGTATTTGTTGAGGACATGCATACAGAAAATTTCACACAGTGAATTTATAGCTCCATGCATTTTCACAAAGTGATCGTAACATGTGTAATCACTGCCTATCTCAAAAAACAGAACATAGCCAGCATCCAAAAGCCTTCTTACGCAGCTTCCCAGCCACCCCCCAACAGGTGTAACCACTGTCCTGAGTTGTAACACCATAGACTATTTTTTCCTGTTTTGACTTTATGGGACTGTGTCTTTTTCTTTTTTCTTTCTTCTTTTCACTCAATACATTGGTGAGATTTAACTTCATCGTTATGTTACAATAGCTCATTCTCATTGTTCTAGAGTGTTCCACTGCATGAATATACCACTAGCCTAAGGCTTAATATTTGCAGTTATTACCAGATATCCCCAATTTTATCCCCTAATTCATAACCCACTACGATTGTTCTACAAAAAGGCAGCAAAGCAAAGCCCCCCTGGGAAAGCCTAAGAGAAACTTTGTTTACTGCTTCCTGGGGCCACGGATGCCCTGATCTAAGTCCTCAGGCAAGCTGAGCACCTTCTAAGTGCCCAGAGACATGGAAAACAAAGTATCAATATCAACACCATCAGCCTTGCTCAAGCAGAACCTTTTTGTACTTCCTACTATTCCATGAGATCTATACAAGCCCCTTAGCAATTTCCAAGCCAAAAAAACAACACTGATGCATAGAGAAATTACATACACAGGAGTGAAACTTAATATACAATCTAATTTAAAGAAAATATATTAAATATGAATGAAAGAAACTACTTTATGTGCAAAAAGAAGGATAAAGGCATTTTAGGGGCTTATGTCAGGTAAAATTGCTATCATTTCTCCCAACAGTCAGAAAAGAACTCACAAGGAATACTGGAAGAGAAAGGCACATTGTTGTTATAATCTGGTGGTAATAAATTGGATTTTAACCATATTTTCTAAGAAAGAAATGAAAACCTTCCTCTTCAAGCAAACACAGAGGGTCATAAGCCTACTAGCGATACAGAAAGGTGGAGGAGTTCCAGAGTCATCACCTGTGTCCCTTGACAAGTCCAGGAGCCCTTTCAGGCATCAGTGTGATGCAACTTGGCAGCCAACGTCGACACTGTGGGGAAAGGCCAGCCTGAAAAGAGGCTGTTCTACTGGCCAGATGTAAGGCAATGGCTTAGCCTCACTGGTCTGGATCATTGCAGCTACTCTTAACTGGGCCTCCTGTCTCCAACTGTCAGTCCTCCCCTCCATTCTCTGAACTGAAGCCTGAAGGATTGTCCCCAAACACAAACCTGATCATGGTATGTCCCTACTTAAAATCATTTCGTGATTCTCTATTGCCTGCACAATAAAGTCCACATTCTCCTTTGCAGCTCTCTGGGCTTTTGGGATTGACCTCTGCTTGACTACCTTGCTCATCTCTCAAACACACTCCAGCCACACGGAACTTCTAGAGTTCCCTCTACCTAGTACGTTTCTCAAAGCCTTCAGCAGGCTCCTTCTGCTTGTCCGTACGTGTTAGGGAGCTGCCAGTTTCACTGGAAAGGCTTCCCTGATGGCCCCTTTCTCCTCGTATAGCCCCCCTCAACACGGAAATCACAGGCAATTCCTGGTTCCCTGCCGTAGCAGCTCTGGCCGGTGCCTCCCCCCTCGCCCCCTCAGCACACAATAGCACAGAACTTGTCAACAGAGCCCTACTGTAGACACCTGCAACTCCACCTGTGGGCTTTGTCTTGGCCTGCCAGGCACATACAGGACAGGAGCACCAGAAGTTAATGTTCCTGGAGGCATCCCTCAGATAACAGTGGAAAGAAGATGGAGGGTGAATACCCCTATAGTCCCCCCTCTGGATAAGCTACTTGTACTCAAACCAGCCTGCTTCCAGGGAAATCCAACCCAGACACTGGCCCATCTCCCAACCAGACTGAGCTCAGTGAAGCTAGGGACTGAGGGCTCTTATTTATCAGTGGATGTCACGAGTGCCTACCACATGCCTGGCACATAGTAGATAAATATTTATGGGACGAATAGGGTGTGGTGCTCAATGGATACTTGTTTCTTTGCCAGTATTCTGTTCAGAGGCAATACAGAGCCTAGCAAAGTGCACAGGCTCTGGAATCAAAAGACCTGGGTTCCGTTAAAATAATGGAATCCTCCACTTCTGATTGGTGTGACTTTGGGCAGAGGTGGGTAAAATACCTGAGCCTAAGTATTGCCTTCTTTCAGCCAGGGTCTTTATGAAACTCACGGAGAGCTGTTTAAAACTGCAGAGAGTTACACAAATGTAAATAGTGCTTATTGTAGGCATTCATGTAATTCTTTGTGACTAAATATGGGGAAAGAGATTACATTCTAGATGCCACAAGCACTTGTGGTGGGAAGAGGAAGTTGATGAAAATTGGGGCTGGGTAAACAGCTAATTCCATTTGGAGAGTGTTTAGAGGCATATATATCTGTTTTGACAAAGATCATTTAAATTCCAAAAAGCCAGAATGGAAATGGGAAAATAAAATAAGTTTCTAAAAGTCCAGAAACAATTGCTAAATATAAATAGGCATAAAAATGTGCATACCTCAAATATATATAACAGAAGACATGTAATGAACTGTATTAAATATGAACAATCTCAGTATGTTTTTTAGTTTGTTTTTCTCCTTTAACTGCTTCAGAATTCTAAAACACAAACATGTGTATGCTGAGAAATATCTGAGATGCTTTCAGATCAGGCTAAAATCAAGTGTCATCTTAGAATCCTCGTAAAAGTGCTAATATATTCAAGACATGCAAAAACCTCTATTAATCCACCAGACCCATTGAATATAGCACTTAATAACAAAATAAGAATGAAAAATTAGAATACGGTCTAAAATAGTGCAATTCATATTTGTGGCCAATACTGAATTAATTGAATATCTTTTGACAACTTTTTAATGTAAGGGCCAGCTTTAAGAATGAAAATTCAGAAATAAAGGGAACCTAGATTCATTTTTCTTCCTTTTGTTGAATTGTTTTGTCTTCTCATGAAGAAAAGGCAAAATTCTGATCCACCATCATCATATTGATTAGCACTCTGCAAGAGTAAAGAGTATGTGAAAATTTTTACCCCCAAGTTCTCAAAGTTAGTGCTTCCAGGGCTGGGCTTTGTTTCCAGACCCTCACCCAGGACTGTGTATCTTATGTATCCATGCACATGGAGGACATAAAATACATGTCAAACAAAATAAAGCAAGTTATTAAGTACAACAAAACCCTAAATCTTGGTGGAAGTCAACAGATAAACAGACTATAACAGTAGAATAGTCTAAATACACAATGCATAATTCATGGCTAAACCAAGGCTGGGCTTGTGCAATATTTCACCGGCTCCCCCTTGCAGTCTTTGAGGTTAAGACTGGGTAAATTGCACTGCTTTTGCTAACTCGGCAAAACTCTGGAAAATCAAAAAAGAAACCCGCATCCTTCTAATAATGGGAATAGGCAAGAAAAGCAGAGGGTGGAGAAGGTGCTGTTTAGCTCTCGAAGCTAGGCATTAAAAAAGTCACTATGTACTATACTACCCACCATCTTATTAATAGATAATTTTATTGTTGACAAATTGTTTATTTTTTCTTTAGGTTATTGTGTTGCTAAAATTAAGAAAGCTCCTTCCTCACATCCCATTGCCATGCCTGTGCCCAGTTCACAGTAGGCCTCCAATAAACATTTGTTGAAGGGACTTCCTTTAGATTTCCATTAGTTGCCTACTCAATGCAGCAATGAAATATGCAGGTGAATATACAATGCCCAATAACAATAGTAATGGAAAGCTGAATAAAATTTAACACCATTATGAAAGTTGGAATCTTAGACAACTTCTTCCATTTATTATTTCCCAAAATGTAGAATGAGCTAACAAAAAGGTATGCATGAATTTCCCAAAGCTAAGAAGGTGAAATCAAGTTCTTGGCAGCTCTCCGATGGCCACAAATGAGGCTCTGTGCTATTAGTGACCACCATGTCTTTCAGAGACTGCAAAGCTGACGAGGTTCTGGGTGTATTCAGTGTAGAGTGTTGTCTAATTTTTGGCAACTAAGAAATAGGAGAGAGAAAACAAATGTCAAGTTATCGCCAACAGAAGTTCGTGTGCTTCCTGACAGTGGGAGAATAATGCCTGGTGATGCTACACGCCTGAGCCTTGGGGACTAGATGGATCTGTCCAAGCAGCAGTATTGGTGCTGAGATAACTGTGGATGCAATTTAATTCCTTCAAGGTGCCCTGCAAAAATTTATAATAATAGAATTTAAAAGTGCTGTAAACACAAAAAGGTGAAAACTCCTGGCTTAGCCTTTCTAAGCCAATGGAGTCAACCAATCATTAACATCTTTTGAATGTGCTGAGGTTGATTGTTATTTGCTGATCAAAAGAGTCAGTTGAACATTCTAATTATGGAATGTCTGTGACTCATAGTCATTGTAGGACTCTGTCTGCCTAAGAGTGAGCAGAACAGATACTGGGTTTGCTAGGTTTTTATCCAGTGCTATGAAGAAGGTTTCCCCCATTGTTCAAAGTTTAAAAGGGCAGTGGGAAACAAAAACAATCGTATTTTGATTACACAACTCATGTTAGTTTGACATACTGATGATTTAAATATAATAGCAGAAAAAATATTGTTAATAAGAAAATTAAAATTAAAACAATTATTAATAGAAAAGCCTAGATGAAGCAGAAATAATATATACTGAATCTGTTAAAGGGATAACACTACCCTTCCTATGAATAACCATGTTTTTTAAGGCCCCTGTCTACACTTAACCAAGTTACTGAAGATCTTAATACATCATTAAGGAATAAAGACAGAGAGAGAGACCAACAGAAAAACTTGAGTGGTAGCTCAAAACTTCCATGAAATTGAAGATGATGATGAGTAGAAATTTTAAAAATTTAGACATGTCCAACTAAAATCCCTGGAGAACTTCATAGACATTGAAATTATGTCAGATCTCTGCAACACAGGCACATAGATCAGAATTTCTTTCTAGAGTTTTAAAATATGTATTAAAAGCAAAACCACACACCTTTCACAATATGAAAATAAAAACCAGTACTCTTGTAAAATGTGCCTTCTCTGAGTTGCACTTAAATGTTATGGCATCAGCTTTTATTGAGAGTTGTTGTAGGAGACAGCTCTATGAAAACCACATCTGCATTTGCTGGAAAGAGCTCTGGAGGGCATTATCCATTATGTGGTTCAATATTCCTATAGAAAATCACACATAAGAAACTCCTTTTGCTATCTGGTGCCAGGAAAATCTCTATCTCTAGAAACTAGTCTGTTTCCTCCATTCTAATAATGAGAATGGTACAATTTATCCTGTTTCCCTTTTTGCCCTGGCTGCCAGGGAGTTCAGGGCCAAACTTGATGATCAATCATAGTAATTATAATGGGCTTTTTGGTTAGAAGAGTAATTTACTCAGGTTTTCATAGCTCATACTTTTCTATTTTTAGTTTTATTAATCACATTTTGTGTGTCTGTGTGTATACATGTGAAGACTTGGGCTTAATTGTAACCTACTTCAAGTCCTTTTTTGAAAATTATGGATTATGTTTACTTTATAAAAGTAAAATATACAGGAAGATGTCAAAATAATGGCTTTTCTTGGTACAAACAGTTTTCATACATGTGTGTGAGCATACAGACCTCGTCTTTCTCTTTGGGGATAACTATAATACTTCTATATAAGTTATGTGTTAGTCAACATTATAACCAGACAAGGTTTATTTTGCTTATGGATTACTTCTTTGACAAAATAATACATCCTTATTTGTAGTTGATGCCTTCCAGAAAATTAACACCGTAATTCTGCATAACTTTGTTAAGCTCATAGTTATCATGAGATTCTTAAAGTTGGTTCTGATGGTTTGGCTGAACTTGCAGAATCACTGCAGAGAATTCATTTACATTACATTTACCAAATGTTTGAAATGGACCATCATGTCATTTTCACTTTGCTTCAATGTTTTCTTTTTGCATAGGTAATACATATGAAATTAATGGTTGATTTGCTTCAAATGGTCTATTTTCCCTCCCTGAGCCTGTTCTATTAGCCTGCTTACATTTAAACATATTTTAGTCATATAGATTTTCCACTGACTAATAAGCAAAACACAGCTTTTTAAAATCCTAAGAAAAGTATGTTAACTTTCTTTCAAATTATTGTTTAAAAAATGTTCCACATTAAATTTCCAAGCTTGGGACAAACCGGAAAGATCCCATGAATTTTTAAACCATATTCATTTCCCTGAGCACGAGGGCTCTGCATCCTGGATGGTACAATGCATTCAGCTCCCCTGTCAGTTGGAATTTAGGAAGTCATTTCTCTTTAATGGTTGCCAGACCTCCTGGATAAGCTAGGGCACTTTGCTTTGCCCCAGATCTCCACTGAGAATGGAACCTTCCTACTTACTTTCCCTTCACCCCCATAAGAACACTGGGATCCTGCTGGCATAAAACTGTTTTGACCCCTGAATCATAAAGCTGTACATTAACAGTGGGATTGTTTGCAATTAGGTAACTGATCCTTTTCCCGTTTAACTTGAGTCAGCTCATTCGATACTAACACAGTGCTTCTGTAACTCCACCTCTCCACCCCCCGCCTCTCACTGCCTTGACAGGTCTCCAAGAATAGCTGGGTGGCTTTGTTCTTCAGCTGTGCTCACAACCAAGAAACCAAGAGGCCACAGTGGGACTGGACGTCGGCTCAGAGCCTGGAATCAGACAAACCCACCTCAGATAGAATCTGGGGTCTGTCACTACCTAGCAGTACTTAATTCCGTGGAGCCTAAGTCTCCTCATCTGTAAAATGTGGATATAATAACAGTACCTCCCTGATAAGGTGCTTCGTTCATTCTGCCAATAATTACCCAGAGTACCTACTGTTTGCCAGGAACTGTGTGCCAGACACAAGGTACATAGAACATACATGGTTCCTGCCCTCGTGGAATTTTCATTATAGTTGGGGAGTCACATAGTAAACAAATGAAAAATACATAGTTACAAGTTTTGATAAGTGCTCTGATTGAAATGAACAGAATTCTTTAGTGAGTAACAATGAGAAGTTGTGTGTGTCGGTGGGGGGTGATTTTATAGAGGGAAATCTAGGAAGGCCTCTTAAGCAGGAAGCATTTAAATTATCTTTGGAAAGCTACATTAGAGGAAGCTACACAGAGGACATGTGGAAGGGCATTTCAGAAAGGCAGAACAACCCATGCAAAGGCCCTAGGCAGGCAAATCCTGGCTTTTTTCTTTTTTTTTTGAGAAACTAAAAGTGAACCACTATGTCTTCAGTGGACTGTGTGAGAAGGAGGTATCTCCAAAATGAGGCTGGTGAAGATCAGTACAGAGCCAACACACAAAAAAGACTTGATCCAGAGATTATAGAAGATCAGAAGCAACAAATCTACAGCCTGTGGGCCCACTGCCCGTTTCTGTAATAAAAATTTTATTGGAACACAGCCGTATCCACTGGTTTACTGTGTTGTCTATGGCTGCTTTCACACTACAACAGGAGAGGTGAGTAGCTGCAACAGACCCACGGGCCTAACATATTTACCATCTGGTTCCTTAAGAAAAAGTCTGTCAACTCTGAAACAAAGCAACCCTCAATAAATGTTTAAATAAAACAGCAACAAAAAACGGGGAGTTGGGGGGAAGGGAGCCATTTCCTACATCCACGGGAGTAAGTAAGGGGCTTGAATTTAAAAATCTTTGAGAAATAATACAAATGAAAAATCGTGAAAAAATTTTGAATGCAGGAATATTGTAAAATTATCATGAACAAACTTAAAATATTTTATGATTTTTCAGATATTTCTATTAATAATGTGTAGATACTAAACATACGAAATAGGAGACTTTCCTTTTCAGCATTATGACTGACCAGATGCTATGAAAGATCCTCTCAAATAATTTTTATTGCATTGCTGGACTCATAGGAAATAAGGAAACTCTCTAAAGGGCGAAAACAAACAAACAAACAAGGAAACTTCAAAACTAAGCTGAAACAAGAATGGTATGCTGAAAGCCCACATAAATAGCAGGAGTTGCTCTAAAGGGCAAATACCACAGTCATTTGTACAACTGAGAGACTAAATCAGTGGCAAGTTGGAAAAGCTTAACCTAAAACCCCTGATAAACCAGGATTCTTAAAAGAGCGAGGTGATCCCAGGTTGATAGTAGCTCCCTGTTCCCAGAAGAAGCAAAAGTAAATCATCTCTCAAGAAAAGCTTCTCCATTTTAGTTACTCAGGGTTGCCACTAAGATTTGTAAAATATAAATCCCCAAAGATCACCGAGCATATAAGGAAACCAATCACCAATGAGGGAAAGACAGTGGAATAAACAAGAACATGTATGAATTTAGATATACATCCCCAGTGGCTTCAGGTATTAGAATTATTAACTATAGAATATAAAATAGCTGTTTTCAAGATGCTTGTAAATAATATATGTATATCACACATATATTCATATATACAATAAATGTCCATTGAATATTGGAATTTTGCTAAGAGAGTAGGTTTGAGGTGCTCTTTCCACACATATAAAAGAATTAGAAATAAAATTAAATAAAAATTAGTATGCAACAAGAGACTATCAAAAATGATTAGAAATATTTGAAAAATCCAAATTAAACTTTGAGGAATGAAGAAGTATAATTGTTAATCTAAAAAATCTCTATGCATGGGTTTAGCCACATATGAGAGATGGTTGAAGAGAAAATGAGTGAACTGGAAGATAAAACTAGAGAAATTACCCAAATGCAGCTCAGAGAGACTAGGCGAGGTACAATGAGAATAGGATGTTCATCAACATGGAGGACAGAAAGGGAAAGTCTAGCACACTTGTAATTAGAGTCTCATAAAGAGAAACTGGGAACACAGAGAAAAGGTAATAGAGATTTGAAAAAATAATGGCTAAGAATTAAACAGAACTGATGAAGAGATGAGTTCATAAATACAGAAAGCAGAAAAAATAAAATAAAATTAACATCATTATAGTGTTACAATGTAAGTACGTAATTGTTGTAGTATGAGACCACAGAGCATTAAAGAAAAACAAATCTTAGAAACAATCATGGAGGAATGTTAGTCATTTACAATTAGCCTGACAGCCAACTTTTCCATAGCAATAGTGGAAACCAGAAGTTAGTGGAATAATGTTGCTGAAAGAAAATAACTATCAATCTAAAATTGAGTGATTCCAGATTGGGGGTGAAATAAAGACATTTTCAGAGAAACAAAAATTTAAATAGTTTATCACCAATAGACCTACACTAAAATAACTTGCAAAAGAAACATAAAGGATTGTAAGTCCAGAATAAAAGTTTGAACTGTAAGAAGAAATGGTAAACAAAAAACATTATGAAAAAAATAATTTTATGCAGAGGTTTGTTTAGAATTAACTATATATATATATATATTTTAAAAATGTCTAATCTGTTGGTCAAAAAAATAATTAAAGTACTAGACATGAAGAACATGTAAGTAATAGGGTGGTACGCAGAGTTAATATGTTTTATCATCTTTATATTATCTGGAAGGAGGAATTCACTGGCCACAGTGGCTGTGATGAAGGGGCCAGTCACAGTTTTGTTCTTTCTCACCAAGGCTAATCCAGCCACCATCACAGCTGAGTGCCAAAAATGCCACCACAAAGGCCAATACTGAACCCTTGGGTGGACTAACTGGCTACCTACGGAAAGCTGATGACACTAGATTTCTCTGACTTTGGAGAGGGCAGTACTTTGGCTAGAATAGGATAGACGCATTCTGTTTGTGGATTTTCCTTCTCCTCCTTCAGTACTTCTGCCAGAACCAAAATTCTCAGACATGCAAAATGCGTTATCTATCACACGGTATACTGCACAACATCACCTCCAACCATGACACATTCTACAACAGAGGTAATGCATCTATGGGTCCATTACCTAGAAGTGCTGATTTAGTACTAGTTGGGTGACAACACACAAAGAGGTGAGGATACTTTCCTACAGGAATGTAGTATATGCCTTAAATCAGAGGCCAGTGTATGGTACCATCTCCCCCATAGCAAGAATGTATAGGTCAGGAAGCAGAGAAGGGGAGGTGGAAGTGGCTCCTCTCACAAAAACACCAAATAACTCACTGGAATGTTTGTTTCCACCAGAGAACATCATGATGTGATGAATTGGAAGCTGAGAAAGTCCATCCCTTGGCCATTTTGGGCTCCTCATTCTATTGACCCAACAGTAAGAGAAGGGTGTCACCATTATTAATGTGCAACAGGGATAAGGAAGGCAATATGTATAACCCAGGAATTCACAGGGGTGCCCTTAAACAAAAGCTGTGGTCAGTGGAAACAGCAATCAAGTTAAGGCACTCAAAAACTAAGATGATTTCCATTTTTGAGAGGTGATGGAAGAAGGAAACCATGATCACTAATGAGGCCTCATAGCCAGCTATAGAGGCAGGGGCTATAGCAGGTATGTTTTAAGTCACTAAATCACTTCTTTTCTCTCTTTGCCCCCTTTCTACCTTACAAAAACAACAACAACAACAACAACAACAAAAAACCACTCATGGTAGCTAATGTTCTAGATGTGAGTATGACCACATTGACATTATCTCACAATGACACAAGACCTGAGGTGACTTCCCATCTCCTTTGTGTTGGGGATGCTAACTCTTCACCTGGACAAAAGACAAGAGTACAGACCAAGAGGCAAATGGAGTGAGCAGTGCCAGGTATTGTCCATTTGTCCTTCTAGATCCATCTCCACTTTTCTCCCCTTGCTTTGTTCCGCACAGGCCGACATACATAACACAAGTGGCATCAGGGCGCCCTGTGCCCTCGGGCTTCCAGCAGAGTTGGGTAATGGCAGGAGACAGATGTGGGAGGAAAGTGAGGTCAGCACATTTATTCACCTGGCTGCCTCACTGTGAGCTCACTTCAGACTGGCTGTTTCTCAACAGGAGGATACTATGCCTTTTAAGGCAGTGCAGTGGGACACTCTCTTCTTACAGGTTCTAGAAACCTCTCCTTCTTTTGTCCCTCTGGGCCTAGAAGCAGTGACATTTCTATTGCTGTAGTACTGGATTCTTGCACAAACCCGAATGGTCCCCTACATTGTGCCCATACCCTTGGGATTAATCCCTTTGTAAATAAATGCATTTTAGATTATCTCAATTTGAAATATCTGTTTCTGTGAGGCCTGATTGATCCACTCACTGTGATTATATGTTATTTAACACGATGTCTGTGAACTAACACCTATACAAAGAGATTTGCATAAATCTAGAGATCTAAGTCATTTCCTACGGATACAAAACTGGTTAACTGTTTGGCAGCACCTCATGAGCTCGGAAAAAGTTTTTATCAGAATACTTTCTGGGCAACCAGGAAGAGAACGGTCCAAGAGGGATGTGAAAAGTCAGTCGGGTGCACTCACTCCACTTCTGGCTGTAACTCTTGGGCAATTTCTACGGAAAATCAACAGAGGCCCAAAGGTTTGTCTAAAAACCAGGTTACTGAGTTAAGAGAAATGTTAACATAGGTTAGCGTTACCTTCTCTCAGGACCAATCTCCTTAGAACAATCTGAATCATTTGAATAGGTTTTAACTTATAATCAAATGGCCAAATGACCAGATACCCAAAGGGAATCTTAATATTTCTCTAAGACAGAGATTCTCTATCTGCACATGTGTGAGCATTACCTGGAGGCAGGACTGGCTATAATTTGGCAGGGCCCAGGGCAAAATGAAAATGTGGGACCCTTGTTAAGAAATTATTAAGAATTCCAAAATGGTGATAGCAGAACCATTAAACCAAGCACAAGGCTCTTCTGAGTGCAGGGTCCTGTGTGACCCCACAAGTAGCCCACCCATGCAGCCCGCCCTGCCTTGAGGGCCTGCTACCACACAGCTTGCTCTGCCCTGCTCTCCAGCTCCTGGTGCAGTAGCGCGGGGCAAGGCCGAGAATTTATATTCCTGACAAGATCCTGGGTACTGCTCATGCTGCTGGCCCAGGGACCACACTCAGAACCACTGCCCCAGAAAATATAAAAGATAGAGAGAAAGAAACTTCAGAATAAAACGAACACCTATCCAGTATATTTAGAACCCAACCTGACCATGTGAATAGATTTTGTACTGAATATCACAGTATATATCTACAACTTATAAAAAAGGTTAATCTACTCAATTAGAAATTTATAGATACAAATTTAATATCCTGAATAATATTAACTGCCTATACCACATTTAAGTATTTCTTTTCTCAACAAATGCTTACTGTCTACTGTAGCCAGGGTACTGTGCTCGCTCATGCGTTAGGAATTGAAGAGGTCATAAATAAATGAAGATATTATTTAGAATAGTGATCTCAAGTTTGGAGGAGGGGGAGATATAAAGTTGAGATGAGGCAGAACCCCCTGGTAGGGAAATGAAAATATGTGAATGCTATGTCATTTTTTTTTTATAAGCACATGCCTATTACAGGCCTACTGAGAAAATAAAATCTTAAAACAACCATTTTGGTTTTGATACAATTGATACATAAAATAGAAAAAGCATCATAGCTGGGTGATTTTTATGTGGTAGAGAATTCCTCATTTCAAGTAAGGCTGAGATATTAGGTTTTCATGGTTACCTACAAAAGTTTATTGAGAATTATAAACTCCCATCCTGTGTTGAAATACTGAGTTTATAAATACACAAAATCTTCAGAAGTTTTCAAATACTCCACTTGGAATAACCAAGTTATTGGTTCGGAAAAATCAGCAAGTCTAGGGTGAATTTTTTTCTGAATGATTAACAAAATGTTAGCTATCCTTCTATGAAGATTAAACAACCTCATTGTCACTTACGAGGTCTCACAAAACTGCTGACTATTTTCACAAACATCTCCTGCATCGCAGCCTGCAAGAGTCCATGCCAGCTTCAGTGTTCTGGCTTCTCTTCCTGAATATACAGTGAGGCTGGGCTGTTGACCATTCATCATTATGATTTCAAAGGATGAAAAGTTCACTCATGTGGAATGTAGGTATTCCTGACCTCCGAACTCCATTGTTCTGAAGCCAGGGAAAAATATGAGACCTGTGGTGATACTAAACAAATCCGATAAGGTCATGTCTGGCTTCAAAGCAAGACCAGTAACCAACTGCACAATAGCCTGAAATTTCCAGTATATTCTTCTCTCTAAGCCTTGGGTGTTGACAATTAACTTTCTACTATTCTAAGCTGAATTTATGGCTTTTTTGATGATAATTTTAGTAAAATTAAATATCTGAAGTTGTAAAACTTTTTGAATGACATTGAAAAAGTAAAATAAGTTATATTTTCCCCCATGATCTCCCTATCTCACACTTGAACATGAAGATGATTAAAATATATGTACCATACTACAAGAGTTTACTGGGAAGAACATTAATGAAGAATGCTAAGAAAACTTTATGTTAGACTTCCAAAACATAAAATAAACAAGGGCACTCCAGTTTCTAATGAAAATCCCCAAATCAAAGGCATTTCAGCAGATGAATCTTTACTGTGAGATTCTGGTAAAATTTCTTTGCATAGGCATCATTTTTTCAAGCAAAGATTAAAGGATATTTTATATCTGGTCCCTAGTTGATTTATATCAGTTTAACTGCCAATATTTCTTAATTCACAATGAAATTGCACAGAGCTCAATTTATAAATATTTATATGTAAAGTTAACAACTGTGAACTGTAGTGGTGTGTCAAACTGTAAACACAGTCATGGAGTATCGGTTCATTTTGAGAACAGATGTTGGGCTATCTCCATGATGGGATGATTACAGGAGACACAGTAATGATTTAGTCTCTTTCTTTTTAGCAACTTTCAAAATACCAGGTAAATCCAGGGAGAACAAAACCTGACACTTGATTCCCCATTTTCCATTCCTGTCACCGTGGCAGACATCACTAATTTATCCTAGAACTTCTTCAGAGTTCAGATTGGCCTTGATACAGTTCTCACCATGCACTCTGGTGGTCACTACTTATTGACTGGAAGTGGTACAAGATTCAGACTATTTTCTCTCTGTTTAACTCTTGTATCTTGCAGTGGTTCTCACAATTTTTTATGTGTAGCATATTTTCAAATACTAGAAAGTCTGTAGCACTCTCAAAGGGATTAAAAGATTGAAAACAATTATAAATGCATTTCACCAGCAATAATAATTTAATCCCTTTCACAGCCTCTTGGTCTAGTAAAACAGTCACAATTATCTAGTTCATTTTGTATCCAGCTTACCCTTTGAGGGTGACTGTTTACAGCCTTGGCTCCACTCCTGCATTTACTAGCAGAGTAAAGCTCTCTTGTGTCCACTAAACATGCCATGTTCCTTTAGGTTCTCCTGGTGGTCTGCTTAGGGGGTTAGATTGGTGAGATGGCTGTCAATTTAACTTTAGAAAGAACAATTTGGCTGATGAGTGTCTGCCTAAATCTAGGGGCAGAGAGAATGATTAGGAATCTATGGGGTGCTTGCCAGAAAATACAATTAGGTCTACCTGTTTTATTGGCCTTACTTCCTTCAATCCTCTCTCAGCATGCCTATGAGAGAACTGAGGCTCAGAGAAGTTAATGCCTTGCCCCATTACCCACTATGAAGAACTGTCAGCTGCAGGACTCTAACCAGGAGACATGGCTGACTTCAAAGCCAGTGTGCCCAGCCTCTCTGTAACTCTGCCCTCTGGTGACCAACAGAATCCAGTCGCCTGCTACAGCAGGAATGGATCTTAAAAATCAACAGCCACACCCCCAAAAGGAAGTAGCCACCATCATTCTTTCCACTGCTTCAGTCAGAGTTGGTTTTATTGAGAGCAGGCAGACCATTTCCTGCTTGGACCAGGTGTCTGAAAGCAATGGTTCCTTCTGCTTCGCCTGGGAGGTCTTTCAGGATCACTGGCCTTCCACTTGAAATGTGATAACTAATAAGAGATAAAGTGGATGGGAAGGCTTTAAAAGTATTAAAAGTCATGGTGCCACACCCTGCAAATCAGTATGAGAATTACTTAAATTTAGCCTCCTACCTTCAAATAGGAGCAGTATTTTTGTTCTCACTTTATATAGGTGAAAAGAAGAACTCTATTAACCTTTATTAAGTATCTACATGCCAGTGCTGTTCTAGACATGTGACGTACATGCGATCATTTAATCTTTCCAACAGGCACCAGGTATATATTATATATTTTTAATTGCCTTGGTTACCGTTTTTTTCTTTTTTTTAGACAGTATTTCCCTCTGTCATCCAGGCTAGAGTGCAGTGTTGCAATCATAGCTCACTGCAGCCTTGAACTCCTGGGCTCAAGTGATCCTCCCACCTCAGCCTCCCGGGTAGCTAGGACTACAGGTATATGCCACCAGACCCAATTAATTTTTAAAATCTTTCTGTAGAAATGGGGTCTCTCCATGTTGCCCAGGCTGGTCTCGAACTCCTTGCCTCAAGCCATCCTCCTGCCTTGGCCTCCCAAAGCACTAGGATTACAGGCATGAGCCACTGTGCCTGGCCCCCTCTGGTTAATTTTTATTACCATGTCACTTACCATATGTTTCACTTATTTATTTATCATCTGTGTCTTCCCCATCTCATTTGATTCTCCATTCCACAAGTGATTCAGATTTTGGTCTGTTTCATTTAATGCTCTATCTCCCAATAGCACATTGCACACAGTAGAGGTTCAATAAATATTGGTTGAATAATGAAATGGAAGCTCAGAGAGAGTCAATAACTTCCCTGAGGTCACACAGCTTGGAACTGAGTCCTCTGTCATCTGTACCCAAACACCACATGGGCACCTCCCACTCCGGGCTCAGAGTTGCTCACATGATTAAACAGTCCCTCCAGCCAACAGAAGCCTGAAGACAGTGCAGTAGTATCTGGATATCACTTGGCACTGCATTTAATGGGGAATAATTGTACCCTTTGACCAGATGTGCCCTGAATTTATTGCTTATTCACAACAACAAAAAAGGATAAAGAAGTTTAGTCCAGAGATAGCAGATGTATCCCTAGATTTGGGAAACCCTAAAATAATGGTCCTGGATCAGATTACACCAGTAGGGAACCCAATTCACAATTCCTCTTGGACAATTTCCTCCTAGTCTTTGGTGCCTGTCTGGTTCCAAGGGCTGTAATTCAACTCAACAGACACTGACAAAGGGCCTACTCAGGGTCACCCTGTGTCACCCACAGGAAGTAATTACGGAAGATGTTCTTTAGTATTCATAAGCTATCACAAAAGTGATAAAAAGAGCATAGAGTAGGAGTCCCAAGGAAGGAAAAGCTGGCATCTAAAGGCTGCATTAAAGAAGACTAGCGGGGAGGGGGCTTGTGACCTGGGCTAAGAAGAGACTCACTCTCCACAGAAAAGAAGAATCCAAGGTCACCACTGAGTTGAAGCAGAGGAATCATGGATTCTGGAGTTCTAAGCAAAACTGAGAGACAGTACCACTTAGCCCAGGGATTCTCATCAGGGGTGACTTTGCTTCACAGGGGACATTTTGCAACTTCTGGAGTCATTTGTCACAACTGGGGAGGGGTACTACTGACATCTAGTGGGTAGAGGACAGAGATGCTACTGAGCAGACAGCCCCCCACAACAAAGAACTATTCAGTGCAAAATGCCAATAGTGGCAAAATTGAGAAAGCTTGACTTAAAGATCGTGAGTTCTGAAGACCGACAGACCTGGGTTGGGGTCCTAGCTCTACCTCTGAGTAGCCAAGTAATGTTGTGCAAATCACTTATCCTCACTGAGCTTCAGTATGTTCACCTGTTAAATGGGAAATGCCAGTGGTATATACCTCACAATGGCTATTCTTTCATTCAGCAGCTATATCTAAAGGGTCTCCAAAGGGTGAAGCTAAACATGAGATCCAGGCATAAAAGAGATCGCGGATATAAAGAGGTAGAGCTGCTACTGCACAGATGAGCTGGGCTTCTGAAGAAGCTCCAAGAAGGAACATCTACCCTAGACAAGAGGGATCAAAGAAGACTTCCTGGAAGAAGTAGCATTTAATTGAACATGGAAGGAGGGTGAAAGGTGACACAGGTGAAGAGGAGCAGATTAAATGAGATAACAGATGATGTCTATTGTGGCATATGTACATCGCAGCAGATCCTATTATAGTGTAAGTTTCTCTCCTTCCTAGGTTCTTGGCTCCCTGGCTAAACATTTCCTAGTCTCCATTACAGTTAGATACGGCCATGAGATTTCTTGCCGACAGAATGTGAGAAGAAGTGATATGTTGATTTCTGGGCCTGAGCTTTTTAATTATTTATTTCTCAATAACCTTTTATAGTTCCTGAATGCTAAACAGGTATGTGGTCTAGACCCAACTTCAGCCATGCTAGGGCAGGGGGAGGCACAGTTTTTCTGTAAAGGGTTATGTATAAATAATTGCAGCTTTGTGGGTCACATGACCTCTGTTGCAATTACTCAAATCCGCTGTTGTAGCACAAAAGGAATTACAATATGGAACAAGTGAGCATGTCTGAGTTCCAATAAAACTTTATTTATAAAAACAAGTAGCAGGCCAGATTTGGCCAGCCATAGTTTGCCAACACCCGCAGTAGAGATGGTGGAGTAATAATGTGGAAGGAACCTGGGTTCATGACAGATAGCATGGAATAGAACTTCCCTATCAACATAGATTCCTTCTTTTGGAACTGTTATGAATGAGAGAAATAAACGTATACATTCTTAAACCTTATGACTTGGTCTTGCCCTAACTAATGCATGGGTTTCTCAGGCCTCTCTGGAATTATTTAGACTGTCCTGGGAACCTAGTAACAACGCACATGTAAGAGAGTCTTCTGGTAAAATGACCTCTGAGCATCAGGCCTTTGGAAGCAAGATTGCCTTCGGGCTGGAGGAAGCTCATGCTTTAGCATGAGGGGTCAAGGGTTAAACTCTCAGCACTTATTCCCCATCCAGCTAAGGGAAGCAAATTGGAGATATCACCATCATCTAAAAGTTCAGGGTTTGCAGAAAACCTAACAAATCATCATCAAATTCTGGCTGCCTGACATCTGTTGGTGTCTTCCTGGAAACCCCCCTCTAAGTAAATGGATGGTGTCTTCAATCATGGCAGAGAGTGCACTAACTGAAGTGAAACAGCAAACAAACTCTGGGTGCTTCCAGGCAGGCCATGCTGGCTGAATCATGGCCTCAGTGACATTATCTAAGATGAATGCAGAATTTCTCATGGGGCTCTGGACCAAACTCATTGGTGGTATTCATTATTTCTGGCTTGCTCTACAATCATTATTGTTGGAGATGTAGGAAGGCAAAAGTATCCCAGGCAGAACTTTTTCCAAAAGAGTTTAAAACGAAATTATGATAGTTATTTTTGCATTGACAATCCATTCACAACTACATAACCCAACGTTCATCAGAAATTAATCATTGCCAATTCTAAATAATCCCTAGATCCTGACAAAACAGAGCTAAACCAGCCTGAGGCAATGGGAGAGGAGGGTAGGGTAGCACTGCCAAGATGTCTGAGCTGGAAAGAACTTAAAAAGTGTCTAGTTCAGTCTGATTCTCCCATTTCACAGAGGAGAAAACTGAGACCCAGGAAGGTTTTATGTGCAAGGTCACAAAACTAAGTGAGAAATAATAAATACTTGTCTGGTTTAAGGAGAAAAACTATAAAATTTTGATATTTGTTTTTGAAATGGGGGAAAATGCAACTCTACTACTCCTTTTTCTCTTTTGCTTTCTATATTGAAAAGATCCAGAGGCAAATGCAGACCTCAACTTTCCTATCAATTTATATGCCAAATCACAAACTCTTATGAAATGTGGAGTTAATAAAAGCTCCGGAATTTTGACTGGTTTCTTAACTTCATTTAGTTTTCTAAGAAAAAAATGGTATGAGTAAGATATTTACACTTGTTCTTGTCAAATGATGACAGCTGTTTTCCCCAATGTGTCTTTTTTTCACCTACAGATTCTATGGCTTTCAGAAATAAGGCAGGGAAGTGCTAGTTATATCTAGATTCAGATGCTAAAAGGGCATCATGCGCAAAATTCACTTTTGTGTTTTCAGTTTCCCTGTATCTTTGAATAGGTTCTCCCCTGGCTTCCAAAGACTGTTACGGCACACCGGCACACCGGCATACCGTAAGGGGAGAGAAAGCTTAGAGATTCTAACTCAGCTCTACATGCCAGAGCCCCTGGACCAGGCTGCCTCTCATCATCTAGGTGCGTGTCTTGGAGCACTTCCTCCCTGCCTTCCTGAGCGCGGCACAGACACTTAAGGAGTCAGAAAGACGCTGGCCCCCAACCTCAACAGGCCATCGCTTCTTTGCAAAGCCAGAGCTAGGACATAGAAATGTTCAAAACGTGGTGCTGTGCCCTTGATTTTCACTTCAGTCATACATCTTACAGTACTTAAATAGGGAAGACATGTCTACATGCTCCAGCCTGGGATTCGAAAAGATCAGATTGGCTGTGAAGTTCTGGGATTGCAACCTGATCTATGAGAGATCACACCAAGGACATTTGTCTATCGACACAACCAAAGAATGAAAGTCCTCACTGGGCTTTCTGGCAAGCTGGTGGGCGCTCGTGCCTCAAATCACAGAGGCTTTGTGGTAAGAAAGTAGCTGGAACAACTGCTGGCCACATTTTTGATCCCCCAAATTTTGGGGAAAAACGCACATATCAAACCTTTTCAACACATTTTCAGACACACCAAATATGTTACCATGAGGAGCATCTCAGGTGGAAGAAAACCGTTCCTGCTCGTTCTGGAGCTTAGTGTCAATGGGGCTGGGAAGGTTTCCACATAAAGAGCAAAGATGAATCTCACATTGAGTAATCCACGATGACAAGATTTTAAGGAGATAAATCGTCTTCTTCGCAAAATATGTGTAACTCACTTGCGTGTCTGAAAATCATCAGGCAACTACTATACATTTTAACAATCTATCTTGGTCTTCTGTCGATGTGAGTATTTTCATATTCTGACATGTAAAAACATTTTTGCTCCTTTTTCTTTCTTTTTTTTGGTTGTACACACAAGTCATATCACTGAAGAAAATTCAGAAGATAAGAAAAAATAAAAACCACAAACGATGATCTCATCAACCCAAAATAAATAATTTTCAGAACTGGTAAATATCTCTTTGTTTTTCTCTCATGTAGTCTTGTTCTCCCCGCTCTCCTCCAAGTACACAACAGACACACATCCTAAAATGAATGCACACTATACATATTTACCTGAATTTTTTTCACTCAATAATATGCGTAGAATATCTCAGTGAAAATAAATGCATATCAGTAGTACGATCTCATTCAATGGCTATATTCCGTTATGACTATGTATAAATATATGTATGTATACAAACACACCATTATTTATTTAATCAGCCTCCACAGTTGAACAAATATTACTAAGATGTCTCCCTTTGCTCCTACTATCATACATTATGCTTTAATAGATGTGGATACTTATGTACCTAGATTTTTATGAATCTGTCTAGTTGTTTCCATAGGCTAAATTCACAATTGAATAGTCACACCAAGGAACATCAGTATTTTAATGCTTAAGAAGTCTACAATTCCTATATTAGGGTATGTATCGCTCAGACTTATCTGACAGAACTCTGTAATACAGAAATATTGTATATCTGCTCTCTCTGATACAGCAGCCACTAACCACATGTGGCTATGGAGCATTTGAAATGTGACCAGGACTGATTTTTAATTTTCTTTAATTTTAATTTAAATAGCCACACGTGGCTAGAGGCTACTATATTAACAACACAGATTCTAGATCAACTCGAGTGTTACTTGAACTTTTTAGAGCAAATGTGCCATATCAATCATGTCTATTCTTAATGAGTTCCATACACAACCTTGACATTTAAGAACATTGTCTTTCCTATCAAAGATCTTTTATATAGCGTCCCCAAGTGGTCTTCACAACATCTTCTGAAAAAAGAAGGAAGGGCAAGCATTACTTTTTTCCATTTCAGACATGATAAAAACTGGAGTTTAGGGAGGTAAAGTTATTCCACCACAGTAAGTTAAGAGAGGCAGATGACACACAGTCCTGTTTGTGGCGATTCTTCCCTTGTTCTTTGCTTTTAAAATTAGTTTGCATTATGTGAGCCTTACACAGATGGAGCTCTACCAAAACTACAAGCCTGATTTATTGCCTCCCAGCCTTTGGTTATGCTGTTCCCACTTCCTGGGACCCTGGTCTAGTTCCTACTTCTTTGCTTACCCACCTATTCATCATCTTCAACAAACCAGCTTAGCTGTCACCTCACTTCCTCCAGGAACCTCTCCCTGACCATGCACTCCCAAGGCCTAGGTTAGGTGTCCCATTCACAAGCTCCCATAGCATTCTGTTCGCAACCCCGGCATAATTTCCTGCATCACAATGACCTGTTTCTTTATCTGAAAGCAGAAGCTCTGCCAAGACAGGCCTCAACGAACATTTGCTGAATCAATGATAGAAGAAGGACTCCCCAAAGCATGTTTGTTAGCAAAAAGCCAGTATTCTGAGGTTGAAAAAAAACCTCCAAATAATCCATTAATGTGATACTCAAAAGAATATGTAATCAATTACTAATATAAATAATCCATTAAGCAAATACTTGTTGAGTGTCCATGATGTACTAGACACTGGATTCCAGATCCTGATGGTTCAATAGGTGATAAAAGAGGCACAATCACTGCTGTAATCTGACGAAATAGACAATCCACAAGGCACCCAATTACAAGACTAGGAAGTATGATGTGGGAGGCCAACAGGCAGTCAGGGAGAACTACAGGGAGGATCTACACAATGGGGGTGCAGGGAATATTCCCAGCACAGGGAATTCTACTATTTTATAAAAAGCTTAAGTAATAATAAATAAATAAGTAAATAAAATCCAGAGTCATGGGTATATCTCAGGGCAAGGCATAAGGTAGGAGAGGAGAAAACTCCGAACAGACATAAAATTATAATATGTTCTGATCCTTGATGGAAGTGGTAAGTTTGTGTTTGTGTGTATGTGTCTTTCACGCTGCATGGACCAATGATGACAGTATGGCATGAATCAGTATCATGGTTAAAGTAATTCTATAACCTAAGGCCCATTAAAAAAAGAAAAAAAGAATGAATGCCAGGCACTATGTTAAACACTGTACACTTTCTTATTTCAATTCTCACAAGAATCCAATGAGGTAAGTACTGTCTGTCATTACCCCCATTTTACATATTAGGAAACTGAAGCACAGAAAAAAACCCTAAATACCTTGCTAAGGTCCTACGGCAAGCAAGTGTCAGGAATTGCACTGAGATAGTTTGACTCCAGAGCCACAATCTTCTAAACCACTGAGACACAAACCTTCTCAGGCTGTGTTGGTGAACTGAACTGTGCACTATGTTTCCTACTAGCCACATTGAGATATTTACATTGAAAATAATGAAAATTACACACAATTTAAAATTCATTTGCACCAGCCACATGTCAGGCACTCAATCAATAGTCACACAGAGCAAGTGGCTACCATCCTGGAGAGCACAGATGGAGAACTCATCCCCACGGAAAGTTCTATTGAACAGCCCTGGCTTAGATGGATGCAGGACCAGGAATACAGCTCAAGGTGATCCATCTTCCGGTTCTGTGCTCTTTCTGCTACTCCACCCTGCTGCTAATCACCGGTCCCTGAGGGTGACAGCACTTACAGAATCTCTGCTCAGGAAGGTCCTTTGGGTTTCTGCCCGGCTCCAGGCTGGACCTGGAACTGCCTAATCAGGTGGCCAGCTTTCGATGCTGGCCTTTTGTTCTACACTGGCCATTTTCCTAACAAATGAAAAAACAAAAATTATGGAACACAGCAATGTTCAGCATGTGTAAATAGTTATATAAGAGAAAATAAAAGGCTTGCCACAACACCTTCAAAGAGCCAGCCTTAATATAAATGCCAAATTTTTATCATTCCTTCAAAATTATTTCTCCTATTAAATGCGAGTCCCTCCATCAAAGCCACATTTGCTCATTTAGTCAACCGCTCTCCTAGCCTTGGGCAGCACACACTTTTCCATTTCTTCTCATGTAACCCTCTTGGCTACTGTGAATGCTACAAAACCCACTTCAAAGCATGTGAGAGGCAGGAACAGGATCTACAAGGCCAACAGGCAAAGATTCCAGGGATGGGATAAGATATGAAATTTGGAGAGGAAAATGAAAGCGTTCATGGACATTTTTGCAAATGCATCAGCACCAGCAAACTGCAGATGAAACAGAATAAAAAACAAAAATGAAAGTGTATCTCTGGCATCCCAATCAAAAGCCCTTTCTAAGAACCTGCTTATTCAAGTATCCTAAAATTCAGGAATATGTAAGTTAGGAAAATGCCCTTTGGTTGTAAGACATGCATAATCAAATCTTCAGGATCATTTAATGCACATTTTCTCCTTTTGAGTCTCATGACAATTCTGTAAGGTACACAAAGGTAGTAGTACATTTATTTTACAGATGAGAAAGCCAAGACCATTCAAATTTGTAAATTGCTAGAGAATCTCACATATGATCTAGGATCAAGCCAAGATTTCCTGCTGCCAACCCTGAAGAGTTTTAGCTATATGATGCTTCGTTTTACTTTATTTTTGCATTTTGAAGCATGAATCACATTCTCTACTCTTCCTTTTCCATTTAGACCTGCATTGGTAGGGCTTATGTAAGGAAAACCTTTGAAATCCATAGCTAGGGCATGAAATAACTAAGAAAATAGAACTGGTAGCTGATGTGGTCAATCTTTCTATAAAAGTAGTTACACAGTAGATGACAAGTGGTAAGATATATGTGGGCTGGTTAAGTGAGGGCTACTTATTTACAAGCCTACATGAAAGCTGGATGAATATATGGCTCTAATCACTCTTCTCCATGTTCCACATGAAAGCATTTTTTCCTGGCCTTCTCCTCCCCATCAAACTCACAAACATACTGTAGAGGCTGGAACTCAATGGTCCCCATGCAATGGCAGCTAAGTCATCTAAAATGGGCATAGTGTTCACCAAAAAGTCTGCTCTGCTCTTTGCCCCTTTGTCTAGTTAAAATCATTCTCATCCTCTGGTCTGTGGTCTGGGTATGATACCCCATCCAGAATCCACCCTGGACTCCTTAACACTCCCAGCCTTTATTGTAGCAGCTGCCAATGCCATCTCACTGGGGCAGTCTACCTGTTGTAATCCACTGTCTAGTCTATCTCCATCACTAGACTGTGAGATTCTAGAAGGCAGAGTCTTTAAATACTGGAACTGGGCCTACATAGAGTAGCCAACAGTAACATTTACTGAAAGATTATTTGTCAAAACAATGAACACATTAACAGACAAAAATCTAATAAGTGGTCTGAGTTCCAATTAGGGTTCAAATATGGTAAAGATGCCCACTTAGAAATTTGCTTAGACATCTGCTCTCTTGGGTGTCGTAGGCTGTGATTTTGTTCCCTGGTGTTACACCCATGAATATGTCACATTACCTGGCAAAAGGGAGTTTGCAGATGCAATTAAGGTCACTGATGAGCTGACCTTAAAATAGGCAAATTATCCTGGATTAATCTGGTGAGTCCAATGTAATCACCTGAGCCCTCAGAAGCAGAAGAGGAAATTAGAGTGATATGAAACATAAGAATGGGACCTGCTATTGCTGAGCTGAAGATGGAGGGGCCACATGAAAAGCAGAAGGGAATGAATTCTCCCAACAACCTGAGCTTGGAAGAAGAGCCTGGGGCCTAGATAAGAGCTGCTCCCAGCTGCTAACTGAATTTTAGCCTAGTGAGACCCTGAGCAGAGAATCTGGCTAGAATAAACATTAAATTATTTAAAAAAACACCATGTTGCATACCTTAAATATATATAATTTTTATTTGTTAATCATATTTCAATAAAGCTGGAAAAATAAATACCTAAAAAAGAAACTGAAATAAATACGTGATGATTTAAGCTGCGACCTTTTTGGTAATTTGTTATGGCAGCAATAGAAGACTAATACAGGGGGCTTCCCCAGATGTGGCAGACTCCAACACAGGGTTTGACTGACAGTCTTTAAGCGGGGAGGTGACCCTCCTTTCCCCGCCAACCTGGTAAGGGGTAAAGAAGTGAGCCAGGAAAGGAAAGGAAGCCAATACAAAATGCATTAACGAGCAGGTTATCACTGTGGGAAATGGGGCCCAGCCCCACTGGGAGCCTCTGGGGAACCCACAGAGCCTGCCTCAGTTACCCCTGTGAAGGCAGAAAACTCAGATTCTGATCCATTCACTCTCACCTGGCATTGGTGGAGGACTGCTCCCAGGGACCTTAACTTTCCTTTCTCCATTTCCTTCTCCCTTGCAGTCTCTCCTCTAGGAGAGGAAAGCAACCTGATCAAATAATTCCTCAGAAAGTATTAGGGACGAAAATATTACCCCTTGGGGTCACTATGCATTTAAAAGATGACTTACAGAGAATGGGTGATATTTAAGCTTCTCAACGGCAAATCCCAAATGGAAGAATTTGACATGTATGGGGTGGGAGAGGCTTTTCTAGTCTCCCCACTACATCTCCCTACTATCAGGTCTCCATCCTCACTTGCCTGTCTGCCCTGAAAGCTTCTGAAAGTTAGCATTTACTAGCGACATATGAATAGAGTTATGAGCCCTATCAAACTGCGACCTGTGTGTCCTCTCTCCATGTCACTCTGTGGATCTTTAACCACTTTGGGCATCTCACAGGAAAGTCACATTATAGATACAAAGCATTATTCTCAATCACTAAATAATGATGGTAATAAATTCAAAGATCAAGAGTGAAACCTGGTGCTTGGGGACATTCCAAGGATGTAGGAGACTCCACGGAGGAACGAGTTTCTTTTTTTTTTTTTTTTTTTTTGAGACAGAGTCTCACTCTGTTGCCCAGGCTAGAGTGAGTGCCGTGGCGTCAGCCTAGCTCACAGCAACCTCAAACTCCTGAGCTCAAGCGATCCTCCTGTCTCAGCCTCCCGAGTAGCTGGGACTACAGGCATGCACCACCATGCCCGGCTAATTTTTTCTATATATATTTTTAGCTGTCTATATAATTTCTTTCTATTTTTTTAGTAGAGATGGGGTCTCGCTCTTGCTCAGGCTGGTCTCGAACTCCTGAGCTCAAACGATCCGCCCACCTCGGCCTCCCAGAGTGCTAGGATTACAGGCGTGAGCCACCGCGCCCGGCCAGGAACGAGTTTCTTAGCAGCAGCATGACTGCACCTATGTCAGATGCAATCTCATTTTCCCACATGATTCCCATTGTTTCACGACAGTTCAAGTCCCACCTTTCCTCAGAGGAAAAGCTGTGATACAAAACAAGGAGCTTGCCATAGCAGGGATAAATTGGATTGTTCACAGAACCATTGTATCTGAAAATAATAGCCCAAGCAGGCAGAGTAGGCCCAAAGGAGATGCCTGCAGGTTGCCATGGGCAAGTAGAGCTGGCCAGGTGGAAATATTTTATAAAAACCATGAAAGGGACTTGAAAACATATGCTATTGTCTGACATGTGTGATAGTGCAGAGAAAGTCATAAACGAGATACCTGCTTCTCAAATGTGGCAAGATTCTTCAGAATATTCACATATCAAAGTCTAGTCTCAAGTACCACTTAGCTTACTAAATGCTTCAAACCCCACTTCTCAGAGGTAAGGCTTACAGGAGGCGAGGGGTTTCTGGCCATGCCCAATAATGTGTGGTGTTTAGTATTTTACAGGTCCAGGGCTGGGCATCATTCATGCAATACACACAACCACCCTCTGCTATTGGCATTCTCCCCATCTCAACCCCAAGAGAGGCTCTGAGAGATCAGGTCACCTGCGCCAGGTCAAAAACAACTAAGATTTGAACCCAGATCTGACCTGTTACTCAGGTCCCCGCTGCATATGTTTCTCAGCTCATAGTGTTTCACGTTCAAACATGCACAGGGTTGGGGACCAAATGACTCAGCCTTTCCAGCAATGGTTTCCCTCTGCCTCCTCTCGGCCCTGACTTGTGCCACAGCATCCACAACTGGATGGCCCTGAGCACTCATCCAAGGCATCGGCAGTCCTCAGCTTATCAAATCCAACCTCATCCCTTTCATTCTAGAAAGCACTTCAGTTCACAAATAAGTGAGACTTATATTGTTATAAAAATAACCTTAAATCCATTCCATTCTCATGTATTTAGAAAAAAGTCAACCATTCCCAAACCTTGGTTGAGGCACTATTGTGTACTGGTTACGTCCTTGGGCTCTGGGGCCAAAAGAACTTTCGGGTTCACCTATTGTACTGAGTTCACCTACCTTGTTCAAAAGTGGCTTGTGACATGAAGCAAGAAAGCAATTAAGTTCTCTGAGTCTCAGTTTCCTCATCTGTCAAGTGGACCATTTTATTGTATCTGTTCACGGGGCTGTTGTGAGGATCAAATGAAATAATGCACATAAAGAGCTTTGAACCATGCCTGGAACATAACAAGCCCTCAATAAATGTTAGTCTCATCATCATCTTATTATCTCCTAGTTCCTTGTTGTTAGTGGCAAACCTCCAGCTCATGAGGATACAGCAGCCCCAGCTCAAAGGAACAGCCTTCCAGTTCTCTAACTGAATGAAGTCTCAGCCTCAGCCTCTTCTTGCTGCCCTGTTGAGCCAGACATCTGATTGCTTGTCACCGCCTCTTTCACAGGGCAGCACACTTCTGGGGGATGATAAGTAAGATTTAAGGTCTGCATGATGGGACTGTCAAGTAGAATTCCTCTTTTCTTTTGGTAAAACTCCCAAGACCTTCCAGAGCTGCCCTGGAAGGAGATCATACCCTGAATGTTTCAATTCATTATAGTGACATTCACAAAATACACATTTTGTGCACCAAGCTCCACACTCAGAATTGGGTCCTCAGAGCTGAATCAGCCTGGTCACACTGCCCTGCCTTTCATCTTACCAGAACAGGGCAGGACTTTGAGTCAGTAAGTCCTAAAAACCAGAACTAAAAAACCACACTATCGACTTTTATGCCTAGATGAATGGTGTCAACCTAAGTCTCATTCTGGATCTAATGTTGATCAGATTTTACTACATTAAGATTTCTGGCCGGGCGCGGTGGCTCACGCCTGTAATCCTAGCACTCTGGGAGGCCGAGGTGGGCGGATCGTTTGAGCTCAGGAGTTCGAGACCAGCCTGAGCAAGAGCGAGACCCCACCTCTACTAAAAAAATAGAAAGAAATTATATGGACAGCTAAAAATATATATAGAAAAAATTAGCCGGGCATGGTGGCGCATGCCTGTAGTCCTAGCTACTCGGGAGGCTGAGACAGGAGGATCGCTTGAGCTCAGGAGTTTGAGGTTGCTGTGAGCTAGGCTGACGCCACGGCACTCACTCTAGCCTGGGCAACAGAGTGAGACTCTGTCTCAAAAAAAAAAAAAAAAAAGATTTCTGTAAAACACACAGTACAATAATCTTTCTTTTCAAAGAAAAACAGGAACACAGAAGCTGATCTTTGGCTCAGATGGATCTAGGTTCGAACCTGGGCTGGCCACTAGCTAGCTGGGCTACTTAGCAAGTGACTTAACCATCTCGACTTTGTTCTCCTCACCCTCAGGATGGAGGTATTGAAACCACCAACCTCAGAGAGCTGCTATGTGTGCTAAGGATGACGAGGCAGCTGAAGCCCTCAGCACAGCGCCTGGTGTTCACAAATTGTTAGAAATTCTTCTTCTTATTAAAGTGCCTCAAATCTCACTACATAGTTTCACTGGCCATGATTCAGCAAAGAAATCTTTAATGGATTCAGAAAAGGAATAGGCTTAATATTCTCTAATAGAAAGCGTTTCAAAGTTACTGTATATAACTTGAATCTGCAAGTCCATAAGTGTGTCCACATCTACTCATATGGACACAGGGGAAGGGACCAGGTTTTGCAGGGATGGCACTGGTGCCGGCTAATGTGGGTCACCCCATAGGAACGCAGTTTTCTACACTAGGTTTTAATGGTCCTCCTCTGCTGGGCATTCGGGGCTACGGTTGGAAGTAAATGAATTCAAATAAACATCTTTTGGTGCCAGAACTGCCATGGGCACATACTTTTCTTTCAATGGTCCTGGGAAGCGGTTTGTAAAACTATTGTTCTCGATTAAAAACTCATGTGTTTGTTCAGTCCAATATGGGTCGCCGCTTTGAGTGAAAGATCCCCTTAACATGGCAAAACCTCGACTTGTGACAAGCCCGTGCCAAGTACGTCTTAACCAGATGCAGGCCCGGGTTTGATTAGCAGCCACTGAATTCCATGTAAAATCAGATAATGATGGTTTTTCCCCTCTCTGCTGAGCAAATATCCTCAGCTTTTAATCAAGTCTATATATGAAAAACCTCTATATAAATAACTACATGCAGTACAATGGTTTTAAAACTATGGTTCATCTCAACTTTCCTGACCTCTGACTGTTTAATCTGAGAAGGACCTGTGCAATACCAACTAAAAATAAAGGAACTCCAATATTTGTTTTGGCAGATTCCATATAGATATAATAGAGGGACATGTGGTGAGTGGAAATTCTCTACCACACACAGAGAGAAGAAAAGGGAAAGGCTCTGGAGCCCATTTTTGTTTTCCCACTTGTGGGATAGCATCTATTGGATAATGATGATATTAGGCCTGAAAAGACACGTGCCGCTTTGGAACGCTGCACCAGATCCATGGCTGTGCATGGAAACCTCTTTGCCCCTTTGGATGTTCAAAGGGTCCAACTGTAAACCTGGGAATGTGAACCTCTTCAGCGGGGCCGGGGTCTCAGCCTGAGCTTCCTCTCCCTCCTTGTGGGCACAATTTGGGTGTCTGAAATTAATTATTTGCAGGTGCATTTTGGCTACATGCGATGGAAAGGGTTCCCCATTGGCCTCTTGCAGGTGTAATTAGCAATTTCCACCTCACTTTGAGGGGGCAAGTGGATAATTGTGCCCACAGGTGGTTCCCGAGGGGGTCTACAATGCCCACTGCATACTGCCATCTGGAACATGCTCCATGCAATGGCTCCTGGGCATTCAGGAACAAGTGTCGGGTGTGATCTGGGGTGCAGAAGCAGAGCCCCACACGGAGGGTGGAGTTAGGGGTTCATTCTGGTTCTTCTCATTCACAAAAAAGCTACAAAAGAGCATCAGGGAACAATGAGCACAGGTGGACTCTCTGAGGTATAAGGGAGTAGAAGCTCTGGGCTGATGACATCGAGTAATTCAAGCAAAATGAACTCTCAACTGGGAGTGGACCAGAACTATAGAATTAACCTGTGGTAGAATAAGACAAGCAACTCAGTGAGAAAAATATTAATAATTCTCTATTAACTTTATAATAAGCCTTACACTTAATAAGTTTTATACAAAGTCTTCTCACACAAATCATCTAATGTGAGCTCACATACTTAAAGTTATAATATTCGAAATTTTAATACTAACAACACTTAATTAAGCACTTACTCTGTCTAATGTTATTCTAAAAGCGCGCGCGTGTGTGTGTGTGTGTGTGTGTGTGTTCAACTAATGGTCATAATAGACCACATTAAAGACTTGTTATACCCATTTTAAACAAGATAAATTGAGGCACAGGGAGGTAAGTAACATGCCCAAGGTTACACAGCTGAGTAGTGGAGCCAGATTTCCAAGCCAGCACTAGTTAGTTCATTGCTCAAAATAAGAACATTTTCAAATAAGAAGATACAATCAGGGAGTTAAGGATTTGCTATATAAGCAAAGGATATCTGCAGGATAAGTTATATAAGATTGTTCACTTGTCCATCCATTTAATAACTCAAGGGACATTGGTGAGCACTAGGTCCAGCCACTCTGCTAGGCACCGACACATGGGAGAGGAAGACAACCTTCTTGGCACAAATGTTAGGTAAATGTTTTAAAATTTAGAAGTTTCCTTGGCTACCTGTTTAAGTTTTGGAAGAAAAAGGGGAGAGAACAAGAGAAGAAAAAAGAAAATAGAATAAGCAAAGAAGAGAGGTACAAAGGAAGTGAGAGAGGGAAGGAGGGCCCGAACTAAAGAGAGTGAAGAAATGGTTTATAAGAAGGAACCTTCGGCAATTTGTTTGTCTTCTGAAAATTAATCCCTTTTTGAGGAAGAGGGGGGAAAGTCACATCAACCAACCAGTGGAGTTAGGCTGAGGAATGTTGAAGAGAAACCCTATAGCATCTCCAGATGCTTATCTTCTTGCTTTAACAGCAAGAACAGGTGTTCGATAGGACTGCCAAAAATCATTCCTCATGTTGAAATCTGAAAACCAAAGTGGATCCCAGCTCCCTGGCCACTGTGGCCACAGTGACCTGTGAAGGGGCTAATTCTGAGCACTTGAGTTCTGGGAAGCCCATCCAATGCATGGCACCAGGCTTGGTGAGAATCCCTAGGTGTGAACGGGCCGAGTGCTGCTAAGACAAATTGCGTTCACCCATTCCCTTACTGACCTACTACCTCTATTTTATCATCTCTGCGGAAGCATATTTTAACAGCATAACTACATATCAACCTGTTGTTGGGATGAGCATTTCAGACTGAAATAGAAGATTAGCAGCAATGTTTCCTGAAGGATGTGCAAAACTTGAAAGCTCAGGGACCAAAAGAAACCTAGCTAATGTTTCCTGATGAGGCTGGTGGTTGCTATAATGAGAGCTGATCTGGCATGCATGCAAAATTTTTCACGGGGAACGTCATTCAGTCCTCATGAACTTATGAACAGCTAAGACTCTGTGGATCTAATAATAGCTAATACTGTGAGCTTCTGTGTGCCCTGCACCGTGCAAAGCTCTTTATGGAAACTACTTGATGATGGAGAATATCTCACAATAATCAGTAGATATCATAGGCTGGGGCTTAGAGAAGCACCTTGTCTAAAGTCACATAGCTGGCAAGTGGTAGGACAGAAAGAGAACATGTCCACTCAGGTGCATTTATACTATGCCGCTGGTGTGCACATGGAGTTGGTTTGAAAATTTCAGGATCTTTTCTTTGATGTTTCCTAGGACCTCACTTAGAACTTCAAACACATTTTCTTTTTCTGAGAAGGTGTTAAGGATATTTCTACTGTAAAAGACCCCTTTGCTTTCTTGACTTTTTAAAGTAGTTGGGCATTTATGCTATTGGCTCACTAAAGCCTTGCAAGTATACATTTTAAAATGCCCTGAGATTTGAACTTGGCATGGTGCAGTATCCAGTAGATTTTGAATTTGGCATGATGTTAGTCATCAAAGAAGTTTTGACCTTGGCATGGTGATAAGTCATCCAAAATAATTTCCTTTTAAGATCCTTACTTATTCCACAAAGAATTTAAGATCAACCAACACATGGGGCCTGTTCCTGAAATTTATACTGTTATGATGACATAATATTCAAGTCAGTCTGTTAGGGCCAAGACCCATTATACCCCCTTAGTTAAATTATCCTGTTTTACTACGGATGGCAAAGAAAGGAGGGGCACAGTGCCTGGCTCAGTAAGCATGCGTAGTTGGTTTTTTCTTCCTCATCACTGGTGCTCATGAAGTTTTTCCATTCTCATCATTTGGCTCTTTAGCCAAGACGATACAGGTGAAGCCACATCTGATTGGTGGATGAAGGGAAGGAAGAAGGGGTTTGCCGTGGTGATTCTGAGAAACATGATGATTGTTAAAAATTTCAGCTGGACTGTTCTTGATTTCTGGAATTTATAATAGTCACCATGCTGCCCAGAATCCCCATGGTAAACCCCTTCCTCCTTCCCTTCATTCACCAATCAGACGTGGCTTCACCTGTATCATCTTCACTAGACCCCAGAGGTCAGGTCCTGGGCGGTGCCTTTCATTTCTATTTTAAAACCATGAAGGAGTCATTTGGCCTTTTTATGCTGAGTTTGTGACCCAAACTGGATCCATTTTAATGAGACAGTTTGTGCCCATTGTTTTTAAGTTGACCTCATGAGAAAGCTGGCCATAGGTAGTTGTCACCCATCTGAGTGATCTGAAATGACCTCAGAGAGTTGACCTGCCCCAGGGCCTTAACTCGCACCATTCAGGCTAGACCACATGCAATGTTCTTTGAAAGTCCCAATATCCTCCCAGAAGGAGTACTCTGTCCACCTGTATAGTGGACACCTCTCGTCTTTGTTGGCCCAGTACCATCCACACTTTGGCAAATGGCCTCCCTATCATGCCCTGCTGTTCTGGTAAACATCTTAAGCACGGGTCCCACTCCTCCCTGCCTCAGGCTGGGCATTTTACCCAGCCTGGTCATTCATAGTGCAGGCCCCTCCTCTTCCTCATGCCCACAACTAATGATTGGTTCAGAGGTGAGCTTTGACAAGGAGTCAGTGATCTGGTCTACTGGAATTCATAAGTTTTCTCTAGACCCACAGATGAGATGAGTAGCCCAAATGCAAAAGAGAGGGTAAAGGATGTGGCAGGCACCATACCATACCATTTACTAAACTCATTTTATCTTCTTCCTGGCATGTAGCTAGGTTTCATTTTCCAGACCTCATTGCACTTAGGGAGCCGTGTGACTGACTTCTATTTAATGAAGTGTGAGTGAAAATAACGTGCACCACTTCCAATACAGCCCTTAAATCCCCATTTGTATTAGTTTGCTAGGGCTGCCATAACTAAATACCACAGACTGGGTGACTTAAATAACAGAAATTTATTTTTTCACAATCTGGAGTCTAGAAGTCTAAGATCAAGATGTTGGCAATTTGGTTTCTCCTGAGGCCTCTCTCCTTGGCTTGCAGATGGCCCCCTTGACACCGTGTCCTCACATGGTCTTTTCTCTGTGTATGTGTATCTCTGGCGTCTCTATGTGTGTCCCAATTCCTCTCCTTCTAAAGACAGCAGTCATATCGGATTAGGGTCCTCCACAACAGCCTCATTTTAACTTAATCACCTCTTTCTTTGAAGGCCTTTCCTCCAAATAAAATCACAGTCAGAGGGACCAGGAGTTGGGCTTCAACTTATGAATTTTGGGGAGGGGAGAGACAATTCAGCCTGTATCAGCATTCATGATGCTCCAGGCCCTCTCCATTTCCATCACCTACATGTCAACACCACGTGTTATTGGAAGCCATGAGTAGAAGGTGGCCCACCTTCCATCGTCCTGTGTGGCAGAATGAGCATGTGGGAACAGAGACCCCCGTTAACTTGGATCTTCCACGGATGGTCTATGTGAACAAAAAATAAATTCCCTCTGAGCAAGAAACAAACTCTTGTATGTTTCCGCATTTATATATTTTTGGGTCTATGTGTCTAATATAAAGGGCAATGCATTTTTTGACATTTTGCCAAAAATCAGCCTGGGTGGAATGATTATTTATGTTGAGGATTCTGAGGGCTCCCACAACACTTTATCATTTCTAGTGTTATCACATGGTTTACATCAGTGTTTCTCAAAGTGCTGTAAAAGTGTGGATTCCTGGGCCTCAACCCACATCTGCTAACCAAAATCTCAGTGCATTTGGCGGCCCTGCATTTTTAATAAGCCTATATGTCACTTAGATGCACACTTAAGAAGCACTGGCTTGCCCAGAGGGCCTCTTTCTAATTTTAAATGAACACTGAATGGGTATAGCAAAGCTGCTCTTGCCTAAATGTGGTTAACTATTGAGATAAGTATTTAGGATTTCTCTATGGAATTATAGAACATGTTCATTCATTTTTAATTTCTTCTCTATTCTAGATAAGCCAAGTAATTCATTCTTCCATTTAATCATCACTATTTTATGATCATTTACCATTAGATTGAGCACTTGAATGGAACGACCATTTTTTTAATCATTACATATTTTAGTAACTTTCAATTAAAACTAGATTTATACTTGACATAGAACTTCACCTAGGAAGTACCAAGGAGTAAGAGCTTGGAATTCTTCCTTGTGCCCTCATTTCAAGCTCTGAGCAGGGGTGCTTAGTTCTCAATCTCACAATTTCAGGTCCATGCTGAGGCAGGGCAGTGCATCACCCTGAAAAATACTCCTACTCCATTTTATACATGTGAGTCTTGGGCTGGCATTTCCCAAAGTGTGACAGTGGTTCCTTGGGGTTTTAATAACTGCTAACAAATAAAATGAGTCCATGGTCAAAGTAATTGGGAAATAAAATGTAAAGTTTAACAGATTTCTTTATCTAATGATTATGCCCTGAACTTCTAAGAGGGGGATACAATGTACAAATTTTTCAGAGTTGGCACAAAGTGTGTGTGTGTGTCTTTATACATCTGTGTCTGTATAACTCTTATAATATCACTATTCTTCAGAATACAAACATCCACTCAAAAATCACTAATAATTCTTATTTGAGGTCATATTCTGGTTTTTTTTCAACTGACATAGGCACTTCTGAAAGTTTTCTTATGTTAGGACAATTATTCATGTATAGTTGTTCTTTTTAAGTCCTGTGATAATTTTGGCCATCTCTCAAAAGATACTTTACTTTCTACCAGGAAACTAGTATTTCATCTATGGTGATATTACAAAGTCCTAAAGTAACTACAAAGTCCTAAAATTATAGAAACTGAAAACTGCTATATTTGCTAGTGTTAGTATCATTATCGTGTTTGTTGTTTTTAATTATTATTATATATATAACATTATTATTCCTATCTCCATACTTCTTGTACATGTTGAATTCTGAGCATCTTTCTCAGGAAGGGAAGGGAGGAAGGAAGGAAGGGAAGGAGGGAGGGAGGGAGGAGGGGAGGGAGGAGGGAGGAGGGAGGGAGGAGGGAGGAAGGAAGGAAGGGAAGGAGGGAGGGAGGGAGGGAGGAAGGAAGGAAGGAAGGGAAGGAGGGAGGGAGGGAGGGAGGGAGGAGGGGAGGGAGGAGGGAGGAGGGAGGAAGGAAGGAAGGAAGTCTGCTACAGATACCAGAAAGCTTCACAGAATCCTCAGCATCTCATGAGTATAGCAGTGGTTGTCAACAGTAACACAAGCTGCTTTAACTGAAGCAATACCGGTTAACTACAAGTTGGAAGAAACCTCAGTAGCTGGTGTGGATGGCAAACACTGGCACCTGTGTCTTCATTTTGCCCTCCTGTGCCACGCCAGGCAACAATAATCAATCCAGGACCAAGTACAGGCTAGTGCACTTAGCTTCAAAATGAGCGTGAACACTGTGCTCCAGGAAGCCACTACGGAACAATCAGAATTAGGGCTCCAGTTGACCACTGTTACTGAGTAGTCATAATTTTCAAGAGTCTACCAAAATCTGGAGTCAGAATACATTAATCTGAAGCCTCACTATGTGACTTTGGCAAACCAGGTATCTTCTCTAAGCTTCAATTCCCCACTGAACAGAAGGGAATTTTAATACTGTGTATGTTATAGGCTGTTGTGCAGTTAAGTGAGATAGTTCGTATACTACACATAACACAAAGCCTGACATTTATCACTGTATAATAATTTCCATTCATTGTTTACTCTATCAGATATACTTCCCTCCCCATTTTACAAAAGGCTAAAAACTGAGACCCAGAGAGTGTCTTAAACCACGTCAAGTTAATGTAGTCTAAAATTACTGATTTCCACTTGTTTTCTCTCCCCTATGTTCATTCTGTAGAAAGTCTTTATTATACTTACTTATGTAACTAGCAAGTTATTTATTTTCTGACTTTATCTATAACTACTTGGGATAGTCCAAAAAGATTTTAAATAGCTTTCAAATGGAAGGCTGGTGAGGCACCTTCTGGACTGGGAAGGGTTCCAACTCTTCTGCCCAGTTCTCCTCGAGGCCAGTGGCTATCGCTGACAGCGGCTGGAGTGAGAGGCCACAGTGCAGAGCACAGCCTGTTTTGTTTTAGCAACAGGCTCAATCTACCTGTTACTGACAACGCCCCCCATTACATTAGCTATGACCTCAGCTGACTGCTTTAACAAAAGGAAGCCACATGGTCTGATTGTTCTGGATTCCTCTGCAACAATTCCCTCTTGAGTAAGGAGCATTCTTTCTGTATTCTCGTTGCATGGGATGACTGGCCTTATTCCAGTGTATTTATTCCCTCGGTGTGAAAAAGAGAGAGTGAGAAATGAAAAGAAGGAAGGAAGGAAAAATAGTCACATGGTCATCATCAACCCCTATCTTGCTTCTCCAAATGCTATACCTGATTATTCATAAATGCCACTACACATGTGGGTAAAGATAGTGATCAAATAATCATTACATGAATTTAATCATTTTGTCGTGGAGAAAACTTGGGCATAATGTAAATCAAGCTGTTGTATAATACATCCAGTTCCCATATAATGAGCAAAAATGCTCCCTGAAAACATGATCCTACCTCTCCCATGGTACCCGGGGCCCTATGGTTCCTACACATCTCTTCATCCTCCACACTGACAAAAAGCCTGGGTGCAAGCCTTCAAAAATGTCAGGAAATGGAACTGTTAAGACCCGTAAACCAGAATTAAGAACTCTCACAGGCAGAAAGTGCTAGATTCCATGCAGGACTCCTCGTGAGAGATTGTCGTTTGGGACGTTTACAGACCTGTTCCACTCAGAAGCAATGTTGAGAAGCCACACAATATCGTCTGTGTTCAGCACATCCATCTCTGCTGTGGCCAAACCGATTGAAACCAGCTGGAAGGGTGTCAGCCATTTTAAACACGCAGCTAGGGTCACTGTTGTGCTACCAACTGTGACTGTCTGGAAAAATCGCTTAAGTACTAAGTGGCATGAAGGAAAAATTGCGATCTCCACTTTTCAAGAACAGGGGAAAGCTGCACAATGTCAAGCAACATTTAACTCTTTAAATGACGCCCTGAGACTTCTACTGCTGGCCAAGATGGAGTGGCCCACCACAGCCCATATCTCTGACTGATTACAGCTACACACTCCAGACAAAATACAAAAGCAAATTCCTGAGGACTCTGAAAGTGATGTTCCAGCAGTAACCCACACAACTAAAGTTCCTAGAGAAACTTAGTCTTTCTGGCCACGGAATAGGGAAAAGAAGCCACTGAGGTGTAAAGAGTATGGGGGAAACTCCCATTTTCCCTTGTTTATTGTTGTGGTTGTTGTTTTGTTTTTATTTTTCTTTCTTCCAGCTTTGCCTGAAGGCAGACTCTAGTTACAGAGTTGTGCTCCAACACCTAGGGCAGTGCGTAGTTAAACCTGTAAGAGCAATCCCATCTTTCTGACCAGAGGACTTGTGAGTAGGAGCGTGTGGAGTATGGAGTGAATCCTGAAGGGGAAAGAGCTAATAAGGAAGAAAATTTCATAATTCTGTATATGAACTGCCAAACCTTCAGTCTTATCTGTAAGCTGTGTATATGCGTGATAGATACAAAGACTTTGAAAACTGAACTGACATTGGAACCACCAACACAGAAGGTGAGACAGACTTGTGGTATGAATCTAAGTGGGCTGACTGCCTGCTAAGAAAAAGAAAATTAATATTCTCTAAAGGATTTTAGCAGGACCGAGAGTTTAAACTACACAACGTTCAAAATTTTCAGGGTTTTAGACATATAACAAACAGGGAAATGTAACCAATATTTCAAGGAAAAGACAATCAAGAGATGCCAACCCCAAGATTACCCAGATACGGAAATTTTCAGACAAAGACTTTAAAGCATTTGCCCTAACTATGCTCCTAAGATAAGGGTTGATATACTTCTCAGCAGAGAAAAAGAAATGATAAAAACAAAAATACATGAAATTTTAAAAATAATCATAGGACGTCTCAATAGTAGAATGGAAATGATCATGAAGTCAGAAAACTTGAGGAAAGATCACTAGAAATCATCAAATCCAAAGAAAAGGGGGAAAAAATTTAACTAAATATAAATAGAGGCTCAGGAACCTGTAGGATGATATCAAAATAGCTAACATTTACGCCACTGGAATCCCAGAAAAAGAAAAAAAAATGCAGTACTGAAAAAATATTAAAAAAAAGAAAACCCTGAAATTTCTGAAATTTGGTAAAAGACATAAATTCATAATTCAAGAAGTAGAGCTAATTTCACACAAGATAAACTCAAAGAAATTTGTCCACAGCTACATCAAAATCAAACTGCTAAAAACCAAAGATTAAAAAAACAAATGAACAAAAAATCCCCAAATAATCTTGAAAGCAGCTAGAGAAAAATGACATTTACAACAAGGAGAACACTGACTGAAACGACTAAGTATCTCTCATCAGAAATCACGGAGGCCAGAAGACAGTGGACTAATTCCTTCAAATCCTGACAGAGAAGAACTGCCAACCCAGAACTCTACAGAGAGCAAAAATATACTTCCAGAATGAAGATGAAATAGATGATAAATACAAATTCAGAGAATTGATGAACAGCAGATCTGCTCTCAAAAAATGGTTTTTAAAAGTTGCTCAGGCTAAAGGGAAATGATACCAGAGAGAAACCCAGAAATTCAGGAAAAAAGGAAATTCAACCTCAATGGTAAATATCTTGGAAATATAATAAACTATATTTTCTCCTTTTAGAGCCTTTAAAATATGTATGATTGTTAAAGGAAACAATTGTAATATTGTCTGGTGGGATTTTCAATGTACATATATAATATATATGATAAATATATAAGAGGAAAATCAAGAGAATGATATGGTTGTAAGTTTTTTCCATTTTACTTGAAGTGGTAAAATATAAACTTTAAGTAGACTATGAAAGGTTAGATACATATACTGTGATCTCTAGAGTAATCATTAAAAATACAAAGAGATACAGTTAAAAGCTAATAAATTAAAATGAAATATTAAAAATATTCAAATAATCTAAAGAAGGCCTAAAGAGGAGAAAGATAGACAAAAATTAGAAAAGACAAACAGAAAATACATAACAAATGGTAAACCTAAATCAAATCCCATCAGTGGGCCGGGTGCAGTGGCTCATGCCTGTAATCCTTGTACTCTGGGAGGCTGAGGCAGGAGGAATGCTTGAGCTCAGGAGTTCAAAACCAGCCTGAGCAAGAGTAAGACCCCATCTTCACTAAAAACAGAAAAATTAGCTGGGTGTCATGGCATGCACCTGTAGTCCCAGCTGCTTGGAAGGCCAAGGCAAGAGGATTGCTTGAGCCCAGGAGTTTGAGGTTAAGCTATGATGAGGCCATTGCACTCTTCCCAGGGTGACAGAGCAAGACTCTCTCTCAACAACAACAAAAAAAATCCTATCGGTGATTATAATAAATAGTCTAAACATATTAACTTAGAAAAACTGTCAGATTAAATTTTTAAAAAGGCCCTACTGTATGATGTCTATGAGAAACCCACTTTAAATATAAAGATACACATACATTAAAAGTAATAAGAATGGGAAACATATGCCTTATGAAAAATAAAGAAAGAAATCTGCAGTGGCCATATTAATATCAAAGTCAATTTTAGAATAAAAAATATTACCAGGGATAAAAAAAAAGGTCCCTGTTAAAGAAAGCAGTCATTACATAATAATAAGAGGTTATAACAATATTAAATATTTATGTACTTAATAATAGAGCTTCAAGATACGCCAAGCAAAACTTATAGAATTGAAAGGAGAAACAGATGATATTACTTTGGACTTTAACACTCCTCTCTCATTAAGCAATAGAATAAGTAGAAAGAAAATCAATAATTGGATAGAAGATCTATACATTATTAACCTCTTTGATTTAACTGACATTCATAGAACACTGCATTCAACAACAGCAATATACACATACTTTTCAAGTGTACATGGAATGTTCACCACGATACACATATTTTGTGTTATAGAATAAACCTTAAGAAATTTAAAAGGATAAAGATTATAAAAAGTCTGTTTTCTGACCATATGGAATAAGACTAGATATATATACCAAAAAATATTTGGAAAAATCCTCAAATATTTGGAAATAAATAAGACACTTCTACATAACCCATAGGTTAAAGAGGAAGTCACAAGGGAAATTAGAAAATATTTTTAATTGAATGAAAATGAAAATACAACATATCAAAACATATAGGATGCAGATAAAACAGTAATAGAGAAATTAATAGCATTAAATGCTTTATTAGAAAACAAGGTCTCAAATCAATGAAATTGAAATTAGAAAAATACTAAAAAAAAAAAATCACTGAAACAAAGTTTGTTCTTTGAAAAGATCACTAAAATTGATAAACCTCTAGGCATAATGACCAAGAAAAAAAGAAAGAAGACAGAAATCACCAATATCAGGAATGAAAAGACATCATCATCATCATTAGAAACCCTAGCATCAATAAAGGAACATTACCTTCAATTTTATGTCCATAAATCTGACATTAATGAAACAGACCAATTTCTTTAAAGTAACAAACTATAAAAGTTCACTCAAAAAGAAAAAAACTTGGGGAGATGGGGGGGCATGGGCAATATATATAACCTGAACTTTTGTACCCACATAATGAGCTGAAAAAAAAAAAAAGAAAAAAATATCCAAAATAATCTATTAAGTAATACCCTTCTAGTCATAAAGATACCTTAAAATGGCAATAACAAAAACCATAAACCCACAGATCCAAGAAATATAACAAACACCAAGCACAAAAAACATGAAAAAAAGTAAAGCAAGGCATATCATAATCAAATTACTTCAAGTGAAAGATAGAGAAATCTTAAAAGCAGTCAGAAGAAAATAGAAACACTTTACTCTCAAAGAAACAAAGATAAGGATGACAGCAGATTTCTCATTAGAAACAATACAAGTTAGAACACAATGGAGCAACATCTTTAATGTGCTGAAAAGCAATTTTAAAAATCAGTCAATTTAGAATTCAACCTAGAAAAAATACCTTCGAAATGAAGATGAAATAAAGACTTTTTCAGATAAAAAATTTTATGGAATCCTTCACGAGCAGACCTACACTACAAAAAAAAGTTAGTCTTCAAGCACAAGGAATATTCATATGATACCAGATGGATGTTCTGATTACAAAAAGGAATGAAAGAACACCAAAATGCTAACTACATGGGTAAACATAAAGATATTTTTCTTACTATTTTGGTTTCTTTAAAAGACAATTAACCACTTAAACAAAATAAAAATGTGGCGTTTATAACAAAAATACAAGTAAACTGTATTACAAGAAAAGCACAAAAGCTAGGAGGGAAAAATGGAAATAAAACATTATAGGATTCCTATATTATATATGAAATGGTATAGTATCATTTGAAGGTAGACTTTGATCAATAAAAGAGACATACTATAAATCCTAAAGCAATCACCAAAATAACAAAACTAAGAGATATAGAGAAAAAGCTGACAAAGAAGATAAAAGTGAATCAATTAAAAATTCTCAATCAAAAAGAAGGCAGAAAAAAGTGACATTAAAGAAAAGATGAGGCAAATAAAAAACAACTAGAAAGGTGATATATTTCAACCTTACCATAACAAAGAATCACATTAAATGTATTTGGTCTAAATACTCCAATTAAAAGCAAAGATATTCATATTGAATTAAAAAGCAAGACTTAAATATATGCTGCCTATAAGTATTGCACTGTAAGTATAAAAACACAAATAGGAAAAGAGTAAAAAGTTGCAAAATTATATGCTAATACTAATTAATAAAAAGAAAATTGGAGTGGCTATATTAATGCCAAAGTTTGTTTCAGAACAAAGAATATTAACAGGGATGAGAAGGATCATTCTATAATGAAAGAAGGAATCATTTCAGCAAGAGGACATAATCTTAAATGTTTATACTATATTAACAGAGCTACAAAACAAATACAACAATCCCCATGCCAGATGAAAATATTTGCAAAGCACATATGTAATAATGGAGTCAAATACAGAATACATAAAGAACTCTCAAAATTCAAAAACAAGAAAACAAATAAACTAATACAAAATTAGGCAAAAATATCTGAACAAACATTCACCAAAGAATCTATACAGGTGGAAAATAAGCACATGAAATGATGCTCAAGTTCATTAGGCTTCAGGGAAAGGCAAATTAAAACCACAATGAGATACTACTACACATCTATTAGAATGGCTAAATTAAAATGACTAATCATACCAAGGGTTTGGTGAGTATTTGGAGAAACTGGAATTCTCATACACTGATGGTAAGAAAGTCAAACAGTACAAGTACTTTGGAAAACAGTCAACAATTTCTTAAAAAGTCAAGCATATCCTACCATATAGTCCAGCCATTCCTCTCAGGTAGTAACCCAAGAGAAAATACTGGTGCGTGGAAAGACTTGTACAAGGATGGCCATAGTAACTTTATTTATAATAACCCCAAACTGGAAACAACCCAAATGTCCAAAAGCAAATGAATACACAAATAATATGCCAATATTGCTGACATACTAGTAAGCAATAAAAAGGTATGTTCTATTGATTCATGTAACATGGATGAGTGAAAAAAAGCAAGTCAAAAAAGAGTAGATACTGTGTGATTCCATTTGTGTAAAATTCTAGAAATTGCAAGCTAATATATAACACAGGGACATAAAGCAGAGCAGTGCTTGCCTGGGGATGGCGATGGAGGAGTCATGGACAGGCAGGAGGGATGGATTACAAAGAGGCATTAGGAAATCCAGGGGGAATAATGGATCTGTTCATTATCTTGACTAGTTTACATGTGCATCTATATGTCAAAATGTATCCAGTTGTACACATTAAATGTACAGTTTATTGCATGTCAATCACACCTAAAATTGTTAAAACTCCAACAAACTGTTTAAATTAAAAAAATCTGACAATAACCAAAACAATGCAAAAGCTACCTTTTACTGAGCACTTGCTATGCTCTAGGTGCTATATACTACATGCTTTTCATATGTTATATCACCTGTAATAATTCTTTTGAAAAACATAAGGCAAGTCTTATTATGGATCCTACATTTAAAGAAGGAGACTAAGGTTTAGAGAGGTTAAATAACTTGCCCAAGGTCACACAATTAGAAAAGGGTAGAGCTAGGATTTGATTCCAGAGTCAATGATCTCAACAAAACACCATGCAGAACCTGAAACTTGGAGAAGGCCACACAGAGTGGCCTATCCTAGATTTGTCTAACCTCAGAGCCCAGCTCCTAATGGCTTCATTGTATCGCATCTCTTGTTGGAAACATCCTGCCCGAAACATAATAATCAGCCTAGACTGAATACACCTGTGCTAATTAAATGTGTATTTTCTGGCCCACATATTCAGCATAAATGAGCCCCACCCATGCTCATACTTCTTCAGTTTTCATGCAACCAACAACTGTTGCATGAATGAATGAAGTGAATCAACTAAAGGTTACTAGCAAAATTTCCTCATGTTAAAAGCTGAAGGAAATTGAAGCTCAGAAGGATATTAAAAAAAAAAAAAGTAAGCGAGCAGCGGTAAAACTGGAAGTCAAACTCAGGTTGGCTAATTCTAGAGCTCGATGACTCTGTCTTTCCCAAAAGGATGCTCAAAATCTGCCTGCCAGAAAATTATACGCTTTAAGACAATCAAGAGTGGCTCAGAGGTGTTGAAGGGCTGCAGATGAGCTGAGACAAGCTTACAAAGGAATGTGGGTATCCTGTTCCAGGGACACACAATGAATGTCCAGCTCTCCTTGTCTCTGAAGACAATGCATTCCAAGCTCCCGGCCCTATTGAAGAGTAGAGGGGCTATGCTATTTAGCTGTCTAGCACCCCTGCTATCTCAAGGTTAACTAATTATTTTCCTTTATAATTCACTGGAAACTGATAACTATTATTTCTCTGTCTAACACATGCTGACAAGTGCTCTGGTTAAATATAGGTTGCTAGGAATTGAGGTGAAATTTTTTTTTAGCTCAACTTTATCAAGGGTATGTGGACTAAGGATTCCAGAACTATCCCAATTACCTCAGGGAAATTAACATGTAGCCTGAGTAAAAAAGAGAAAAAATTTTGTTTTCCCAGAGTAAGCCCTGAGAAAGGTAAGATAGGACTGCAGGGCTTGTGGTCCTCCCATTTCCTGGTTAGCAGGGAACTTCCACAAATCAAAAGTGAGTTGAGGAGCTTTAAGAGATGACTATGCAAGAAGGCAAAGAAGTAAGAAAGACAAGGAATGAGAGAGAGATGAAGGAGAGATCAGAGTTCATGAATAAAAATATCCAATGTATTTATAAAGGCTCCAAACCCACATAGTACTGGTTTTTCCCCAATATCCATTCTTCCCTTTTATAATTATGGAAGTTTAGCTGTCCTGTGGCACGCAGCTAAGGACTGTATTTTCCAGCTTCCCTACATGTGGATGTGGTCTTGTGACTAAGTTTTGGCCAAGGGATATAAACAACATGCAGACTATGCCTTTAAAGGAAAGGAATATGTTCTCCCCATCCCTTGTTTCTCTTCTTGTGGTTAGAGCACAAACAGGACACAGAGAGCTGGAGCAGCCATCTTGGACCAAGAGATGGAAACTGCCATGTGCTGCAGATGGCAGAGCAATAAGATAGAAGGAGCCTGGGTTCCTGTCACTGTCAAACCACTAAGTCAGTCCTAGGTGGCCTAGACAGACTCTGATGTAAGGAAGAAATAAACATGTGAAAACCACTGGATTTCAGGATCTCTCTGTTTTAGCAGCCTAATGGAAAAATTGATGAATACATCAGATCATATGAGATTGATACTTAGGATAACAGCTGAATTATATTGATGGAAAGGAGAATTTTATCTCATTGCAATGAACTCTTCTGGAACATCCTTCCCCAACCACTAGATGGTATAAGATCAAGAAGAGATCACAAGTGTGATTTATTGTTATAGATTTAGAATCTAGAAAATGCAGTCAAGTTGTTGAGCTAGTTCAATTTTCCCTTGCAGCTTCTTTCTGAAGGCTTGAAATATTTTACTTTAAACGTGCACTGTTTGCAGGGAGGACTTTCTGATGCTGAAAAGCACAAGTTCTTCCATTCTCTTAATCCCACTGCAAAAATGTGTGGCCCCACTGCTTCATGTCAGACCTATTGGCTCCTTCCTTTGCAAAGGCTCCAGTTGTTACACTAAAATCACACTGGATCATATTAGTTCTCTCCTCCCAATTTCCTTTTCGTAAAGCTTGAAGCCTCATCACAATGAATGTATTGTAAAAATATAGGGTAACAAATGTTTTCTGCTGGGCTTGGTAAATTGGAAGGAGGCAGGGATTGTGCATTTACACCCAATTTACTTCAGACCATATTACCTATAGAATAACTTGTGAGTTCTCAGATAAAAGCAAATAATGGAAACCATGCCAAAGTAAATGAACATTTTTCAATTCCTTTCAAATATTAAATACTGATATTTTCCCCCAGAAATATAAAAATGCATAGCTGTGGGGTCTACTTTCACGCAAAATGTGGTATATATTCTCTACCACTACTTTGGAAAGGCTGAACATACGCCTTCCACATATGCCTGTCTACTCCTCGATACATATGCAACAGAAATGTGTGAAAATGTTCATCAAAACACAATTACTAGAATGTCACAGCAGCATTATTCATAATAGTCCCCAAATGGAAACATTCATAAAAACAGAATGGATTAAAAATAAACATTACGTACTTGAACAATGGAATACACTACAACAATGAGAATGAATTGACCACAAGTAAACACAACCATGTGAATGAATCTCACAAACATAACACTGTGCAAAAGAATCTGGAAAGAAAAGAATGTACACTGTACGATTTCATTAACATACACTTCAAAGCCAGGCAAAGTTACTGTATGGTGTTAGAAATCATACTAATGATTACCTTTGAGAGAAATAATGACTGGACTTCTGGAGTGCTCAAGATGTTTTGTTTTTTAATCTGGGTATTGGTCACACAGATGTGTTCACTTTGTGAAAATTTACCAAATGATTTGTGCACTGTCATGCATGTGTGCTATATATCAATTTTTAGAAACATTAAAGGAATACGTAAACCCAAAATGTCATAACTGTTACAATGCTAAAATAAAAGTGTGAAAAGATTGTTGCTACCCTCCATCTAAGACATTGATGCTAAAAGAATACTACGGACATATCTATAAAACTGAATAAGTTACATCAAAGGACAAAAAGAAACTCTAGACAACAGGCAAAAATGGGAAAGCAGGACTGTTTTTCTCAGGGAAATCTGCTAACAATATTTGGGCCTGATGCTAAAAATATAAAACTTCAACACCAATTGTTTTACTTCAAAGTACAATTTCTATTTTTTAGGACATGGGGGGGTGGTCCTCACTCTATTGCCCAGGTTGGACTTGAATTCCTGAGCTCAAGCAATCCTCTAGCCTCAGCCTGAGTAGCAAGTAACAATTTTCACTCTTATGCCTTGCCATTTGAATTATTTAGAATCCATTTTTTTTTTACAATGGATCTCAAAGGAAAATCATGTCATTATTGTTTTTTCTTTAGATCATCCACAGAAAACCAGAGCCCATTGAGCTTATAATGCTTGGAACACTGGATTTAAGAAGCTGGTTGTATGTAGAGGGATGAAGGTAGTAACTCAGTTCACAGGAAGCCCAACATAATTTTTCAATATGGCAGCCACCTGCACTAAAGGTGATGCAAATACAGTAAGCAGCTGATGAAGTTCAGGCTGCCTCTTCAGTGTTAAACAAGAATATGTCAGCTACCACCACTATCGTGGACAGAAAGAAGTGAGGAAAATCTGAGAGAGGAGGGCGGCTTCTGAACTGGAAATGACTTCTTATAAGGTTTATGATTTATATCATTCATTCTCTCTCTCTCTCTCTTTCTCTCAGCATTGGTTCTGACTTTAGGTTACGTTTGCATGTGTTTTGTCAAGAGAAGGGATTTCAGAGGGATGGAAGGCTTCCATTTTTAAGACAGTCAAAGCTCTTAATGATATCCTTGCCTGCTCTGCCACTAGGGTACTCAGCAGAAAGCTTGTGTGGTCCGGAGGGTAAATAGCAGAGTGCAGCTGAGCAAGTTCCAGACCCACTGCTTCAGACATCTACCTGTTATTTGTGGACATAATAGAAGGTCTTGTTAGCCTGACCTGAAAACCAGAAACCATGAAGAAAAGATCGGTAGGTGTAAAACAAGAATGTCTAAATGGCAAATGCACATACACAAACACATTGGGAAAATATTTTCAATGTTTATAACAAAGGGTATATATCATTAATATGCAAATATATTTATCAAATATGCCATCAGGGAATAAAGATGAAATAAACCTATAAAGCTTTTCCCCTTTACTATGAAAAAAAAAAAAAAAGAAAATGAAGATTCCCCCTTCTTTTCATTGGGAGGGAGGGGATCTACCAAATCAAAATACTTAAAAAGCTGTCAAAAATCACTGTTAGCAAAAGTGCTTGGAAATGGACCACTTCATATGAGTGTATAGTTATAAGAGAAGGCTTGAAAATGTGTAATCTCTAACTTTGAATGAATTCAACATTCATTCAAAGGCAGTAGTTAAATAAATCATGATACTGCAGATAAAAGTAGAATGCTCCACAGCCATGAAAAATGATAAAGTAAATCTATGCTCACTCACAAGCACTGAGACTAATGCCGTGTTATTAGGGAACCAAGCCAACTATATAGTAGCAAGTGCTGATTCACCACTTTCATATAAAATTATATATGCATGGTGGGGAGGTTGAATGGAAAAAGGAAGAAAGGAAGGAGGAAGAGAGAAAAATTTTAATTATTAAAATGTTAACAATGATTATCTCTGTATGGCACTAATTTGGGAGATTTTACTTCATTGCTGATACATTTCTGAATTATTAATGTTAGGATAATGAAAATGCTTTATCTTTGTAACCATTAAAAAGGATATTTCACTTTGAAAAAAACAAAAACATAACCCAAAATAACTGAACTAAGTAATTGAAAAAATTTTAGACTCACCGGGAGCTCAAATCTATGACATCATTTAGCCCAGGTTAAAAACCTCAAGCTGTCTTCTCCTCCTCCCTCTGCCTTTTCCCCCCAAGACAATCTGTTTCCATATCCTACTAATTTCACCCTCACTCAACACGCAATAAGCATTTTATGAAGCTATTTTCTCTGTGATTCTCTCTCCTTCCTGTCTTTTCCAATTCTTCTCCCCCAGGTTCCGTCTCCATTATCTTCACTTCGACCACCGCCTAAGCCTCTTATGTGCCTGTTTCAAACTGACTTCTGCTCCCATTCATCCTTCACCCCACACAGCCACTCTCCCATTATGCTTTCAAAAACGTTCCATATTTCCCTCTGGCCCCAAATTCCTTATGGTGGCATTCAAATTTGCTGGCCCAAATTTTCACCTCCAGCCTCATTCCGTATACTCACTCCTCTCCATTCTGAACTCCCAATAACTGCTTGCTCCTAGGATGACTCACCATTCTCTAAGCTCACCACATATGTTTACCTTCCTATGTCCTGGTCATACTCTCCCCTAAGAAGCCAATGCCTGATTTCCCTGGTTATAACATGGGAGTTTCCCTGATTATGGAAACTCTGCTTATTTTTCAAGATTCAGATCAAATAGCATCTCCTCTAGGAAGCCCTTGCTCAATCTCCAGTTTGGGAAACCAAAACAAAACCAAAAATGATTGCTTTTCTTAGTCAATATTTCATTCTTCTAAGTATGCCCATATCTTCTCCACTACAATGCGAAGCTTTTGTGAGAGGAGATGATTTTTGTGTTCTTCTTTTTATCCCCTAAAGTGCCTGGCACAGGGTTTTTTCACATCTTACATACCCAAAAGCACCTGCTATCTGCCAGGCTCTGTGCTAGCTGAGTCCACGTGCAGCTGTTCTCAAAACGTGGTCTGCATGGTGGGCACAGTCACTTGCATTTTCTGTGTGGACAAAACTGAGGGCAAGAGATTAAGTAACTTGCCAGAGACACACAGTAATGGCGTATCTGACATGGCAGCCCTGGACTGTTGTCTGACTCCTGCTTCCCTCCACTGATCTGTGCTTCTACACAAATGTATATAGAGATGGACTGATCTGAACATGCAGAAAGCACTGGCTCCCAAAACCCAGCTTTCCAACTGAGAAAATGGCCAATGTGTTCTCAGGTTATAAAAATTTTAGTTTGTTTCAGGCTGGCTCAAGTATCATTTACCACTGGGTCTGTGGTCTCTCTCAGCCTCTGTCCCCCGCAAAATGCCACTGCCTAGTGATCTGTCTCCAGGCTTATGTCCTCTTTGTACATTTTTAAATCTTTGCCCCAGAGCTCACTTTTTCTAGAATTCAACTCCCTGCTTTCTATCAAATTCTGATGTAATAGCTGGCATCCATACTAGGAAGATGCCTTGTCCATTCTCCTGCCAGCCACTCTATCTCCATCTCAACAACTCCCCATGCCTCTCCTCAATTTGTACATTCTAATGATTTCAAATTTAGACCTTCTGAGGAATGAGGACTAAGAGGGAAAAGGAGTCCACTGAATAAGCCACTCACCACCATCAGATTAAACAGTGACTCTGGCTGACTTCATCAAAGTCAACAAATTCCAGGACTGCCTAAATTATGAGACAGGCAAGAACCTGATCCTCACCTTAAAGAAAACAACAATAATAATACCAATATCCAACTGTATTAGTTTCGTGGAGCTGCCATAACAAATTATCGGTGTGGTGGCTTTAAACAACAGAAAATTTTCATCACAGGGTTCTGGAGGCCAGCAGAGTTGGATCCTTCTAGAGGCCCTGAGGGAGAAACCATCCTATCTTAGTTTCTTTCCTCATTCCTGGTGGTGGCCTCTTTTCTAGTTTTTGGTGGTGGCCAGCAATCCTTGACATTCCTTGACTTACAGATGTGCCACTCTAATCTCTACCTCCATCTTCACATGACCTTCTCCTTGTGTCTCTATCTTCTTCTTTTCTGTCTCATAAGGACACCTGCCATTCAATTTAGGACCCACTCTAATCCAAGATGATCTCATCTTGAGAGACTTACCTTAATTATATCTGCAAAGACCCTTATTCCAAAAAATAATCATATTCTCAGGTTCCAAGTGAACATATCCTTTGAGGGCCACTATTCAACCCATACAGCAACACTGGCTGAAAGTTTGTGCTAGACACTATTCTAAATAATACATATTAACTCATTTCATCCTTACAATAACTGGAAAAGGTAACTACTTCCTCATCTTATAGATAAGGAAGATAAAAACACAGAAAGGCCTAGCAATTTTTCCAAGAGTTTATGGGCGATAAAAAGTAGAGCTAATATTCCAACCCAGGTAATATGGCTCAAGAGTTCATCTTCACACCATGATCAACTGTCTTAAATGCATTTATCAGAATCAAAGTGTCCTAATTAACATCCAGGACCACTCCTAAAGAGTCACACTATTAATCTACACTAGACAATGTTGAGCATTGAGTCCCACACTAGACAATGTTGAGCAATACATAACATATATGCCAATGCAGCTTTTACCCAACCATGTCAGACATCACCAGTTGATCACAGAGTTCTTTTCTATAGAGCCTTAAATGTTTCAAACATGCATTAGAACTCAGTTCAAGGTAGCTCCAGAATGAAACCTCTTGGCTATCCTTTTTCTAGCATTTTCTTTTTCACACACACAAAAAAGAAACAAAGAAACGAAGGAAAAAAGAGAAAAGACTAGCAAAGAAAAGACAAGAAAAGGCAGGAGCAGAAAGGCAAGGCTTGGTCTCCTCCTGTCAAGCCCCTGTCCTGTCTTCTAGCCTGCCTTCCCTTAGGACGTGTATCTGCCGTCCAAGCCTGACTGACAGAGCAAGACTGGATCACATCAAACAGCTTGGAGAGCCAGACAGAAGTTCAGGCTCAAAATCCAGACTTTTTGTTTGAAATTCAGAGATAGCAGGGGCTGCTGGCATATTCTTGGAAAAGCTCTGGCCTTAGAAAGAAACCTTGCTTCCATCTCTAAGAAAAAACACTACATAATAATTTTTTAAAGCCAGTGATGGGAGCTGGTGGTGGGACGAGACTGTACACGGTAACAGGATGACAGAGAGCTGGCCCAGAGCAGCCTCCTGTGTGGCTTCCCCAAGTCCAGGCCTCATTCTCAATGCTCTCTGGGATCCAGCCACCCTTCACCTATACTTCATCACAGACAACGGTCTTTGCTACAAGTCTTTACAATCAACTATTTTACCTTTGTCTTTATACATGCACACACACACTGGAAAAAGACACACAACGCATTTTGAGGAAATAACAAAATTTTTCTGGGTTGTGCACAACCCACAAACTTGATCTCCAGGGTGTTATTTAGCTAGATTCAGACTGTCATTATGTGAGGCATGTTAAATGGACTCCAGAGGTTTGGTTTTAGACACTTGTTACTCACTTCTCCCATCTAGGGGTTTAAAAAATATTAATAGCTTTTATTTTATATATGTATAAAATATTTATTTATTTATACATATATAAAATACATATTGGTTTGTTTTGTTTATATATATATATACATATATAATTGCTTTTATATTTGTATTTATATTTGCTTTTCCTGCGCACCTGACTTTTGAAAATCCAGATCAACCATCTAGTCTCAATCGACCATCTAGTCTCACTAAAGTAGACCACAACAAAATTGCATTGAAAACAAGAGAGACCACTAGATCACACAGGCGTCATACCAATGTTGGCTGTATGAGTCTGACCTAATAAGGAGAAGAGACATCACAGCAGAAAGAGCCCAGGGTCTCAGGCCATTGCAGAGAATGGTGCCTTTACTGGAAAATTGCTTCTGGCTTAACATACTCATTTCTTACTAAAGCAATAAATGATAAAAAATAACTGACATAGTAGAATGTGCTTTATGGTAATCACATCATAAGAAAAGATTACTTGTTTAGAATTATTTTAGTAATGCCAATGACATAGATTTTTATATGTAATATGACATTCTTATTTTATAGGTGAGAAAAATATGGCCCAGAGAGGTCATCAGAACTGCTAAATGTCACATAGCCACTTAGTAACAGAACAGGGATAGATAGCTCCAGCTCTATACCTCATGACCTCCGGAGCCATCCAACCTGATTACCAGATTATCTGTACAGAAACCTAAACCTTCCTTAAAAAACCTCATAGCAGAATTAATGAAGGTAAAGGTACATGGATTCCTCTGAATCCTCCCATTTTTATGGCAGAAGTCACTCCATGAGGGCAGGAACTCAGTCTGTATTTGCTCATTATTGAATTTCCAACATTTGACACATTTCACTAAACTAGTAATAAATCGACAGCAGCACAGAAACTTATTTTAAAACTACTCAATAAAAATACGCCCTGGATTTTTCTTTAGATTTTTTTTTCCCCCATAAATGACTGGCATATTCATTACCCCTGGATAGGATTTCTCAAGCCTGGCACATTGACATTTGGGCAGGATAACTGTTTGTGTGGGAGGCTGTCCTGCATACTCTAGAGTGTTGAGCACCATCCCTGGCCTCTGCCCTACATCCCTATGCCAGTAGCATAGGTTCTGGCTCCTTCCTACGTTCTGTCCAGTTGTGACAACAAAAAATAACGTCTCTAGTTGTCAAATATTCCCTGGGAGGCACAACTGCCCCTGCTTGAAAACCGCTGATCTTAGTGACAGCAGACACCTCCCCACCCCAATGCCATTCATGGGACACAAAAGCTTGATTCATCAACCAGCTGATAATTAGAAGATGCACGTAGAAAGCACTCAGGAATTAGAAGTAGGAATTGAATTTGATATATTCTGATCTGCTTATATCAAACATCATCACCCTTGAAGATGTTACACCAAGTGAAATAAGCCAGTCACAAAAGGTCAAATATTGTATGATTCCACTTATATGAGGTATTTAAAGTCATCAAATTCATAGACAGAGAGTAGCATGGTGGTTGCCAGGGCTGGGGGTGGGAGGGAGGAATGCGAAGTTACTATATGAGTACAGAATTTCAGGTTGGGAAGATAAAAAGAGTCAGAGATGAATGGTGGTGATAATTGCACAAAAATGTCAATGTACTTAATACCACTGAACTGGCCACTTATTATAAAAATGGTTAAAATAATAAATTTTATGTTATGTGGACTTTGCCACAATTAAAAAAAAAAAAAAAGCCATCCAAGGTCTGATTCCACAAAGCATAAAGCACCTAGATATGCTTTAAAATTCCCAGATTCTTATAACTTGAGGTTTTTTGTTGCTGTTTTGAGTTTTTTTGTTTTGTTTTTTTCTTTTTGTTTTGTTTGGTTTGGTTTTGACAATAAACTCCTTAGCTAAGGAATCCAAAGACTAAGAAAATCTTCCTAAATCTTCCTCTTCACTCACGGCTGAGAACATCAGAAGCAGCAGCAGCAACCCTGGCCCTAGAGCCTGCTGCAGGGCGGGGCACTCGGCCTACACCCGGGGTGCAGGCCCTCAGTGAGGCCCCCTGATTTAAGAGCCTTCTTGTGTGAAACACATCAATTCCAGATCCCCTAAGGACCCGGCCTGTGGGCCACGTCAGCCCCAGAGCCCTTCCGATTGCCAGGATGCTCTTGACAAAAGACGGTCTGGCACCGAGCGGCAAGAACATTATTTTCATTTAAACCATACATGTCATGTCCTGTTTGTGAGAAACACGTTAAACAACTCAGAAACACATTCACAATGGGCTCTGAAGTGGGACTCGCATTCCTATGGGCTGGCGTACTGTAAACTGGGGGGCGGGGGAGGGGAAAAGGCCCATCTGCCCTTGTTCAAGCTGAAAGCTCCTCCCTGAAGCTCAGCTGACAACAGGGGCCTTCGCATCCATGTCTGATGTGGGTCTGACAGTTTTCGCGTGCCCCAAAACATAATCCCCAAAGCACGATAAGCCCACATTATCCATGGGAGCCTAGTAACTTGAATTCCTTTAAGATTTTCTCTTACCAATTCTTATTTTCATTAAAACAAAAAGAATTATTAAGCTAAGGAAACAGCCAAGAAGAAGAAAACTGCCCCATTTCCACCTAGACTGTGACAGCAGATGATCCATCGCCGTGACTGAAAGGCATCTTGGAGGTGTAAACCACCCCAATAAAACAGAATGCTGCTATCCTGAGCCACCCAGCACAAGAGCAACTTGGATGAAAATGCACTCACCTGCCACACATAGGATGAGAAATTCCTCATTCACTGATGAAAGAAATAACTAATAAACTTGGAGAAAATCATTCCGTCAAGTGTAATTTGAATTTACAACACTGCTCACTCACCAAATGTATAGTATTTATATGCAAACCTCCAAGAAAAATACATTCTAATATATTAAAATTAGAACCCAAATCTAGGCCTTCAGCCAAGTCAAATAATAAACAGTATGATAACTATGTCTGCTTTCATGCCATGACATTTCTTTAGGGGGGAAGATTTATCATTTGAACCATACAGATCACATCCTGTGGAAGCTTTCAAAAAATTGAACTATTTCCTCCAAATGCTTAAAGGCAGATTAACTTTAAAGAAAAACTGAATCAAGCAGAATAAAAGTCCTGCAGAACCCTAAACAATATTTTAAAAGGAACTACATAGTCTATTAGAATAAAGGTGGAGCTAGCAGATTTCCTAAAAGCCAAAATAATACCTGCAAGGACTTACTGGAGATGTAAAGGTAATTGCTAGAATGCCTTTTTTCCCTTCCCCCCGGGACTGATACTTTCCTTATTGAAGTATACAAAAGTTCTGCAGTAATTTAAATTTTACGTTGGCTTGACGTAAAAAGGTGTCCCTGGCCTCTTAAATGCGACTGGTAAAAAATAGCTCACTTGGCTGTCAAGCCCCAGGCTGCAACATCCCTTTCTTTCCTCTCTGGCCTGTCTGTCAAAGTAGAGATGGACATCAGGCCTCTGTGAAAGATGAAGATACTGCTCTTCTTGGCACCACTAAAAAGAATTTTATCTTCGCCTTTAATATTATACAAATGCAAGAGGATGTCTGTCACAGGCAGAACTGATTCTCTTGATTGATATCAACAACTGGCATCGAAACTAAATTCAGGCCTGTGGTTGGTTAAGACATCCAGTTTTGTGCCTTCGGATGTCAGCCCAGCAGCAGCCGGTTTTGCAGAACCTACCAATGCGCCAGTGATATTGAGTAACATCTCTCCTGTTTGAGTGATCCTCTGGGGAATATTCCACCCAAAGAATGGTTTAAAAGAGAGAAAGACAAAATGAGAAACTGTTGATCAGGAAGAATTGTGTGGCTCATCCAGTACAGAACACCATTCATTCTTCATCAGCTAATTCATTCAATTGGCACTGTCCTAACTGCCGGATATATAGCAGGGGTGAGATACAGGCTAGGCTCTCCCAGAGCTTCAACTCTGAAAAGGGGGGCTACAGACAATGAAATAAATTAAAATAAACAAAATACTTACATGCAGACACACATATATGTATACAAACACTTATATGTATATATACACACATATAAACACATCATGTCTGTATATATACGTGTATGTATATACTCACATAGTATATATATACACACACACACACACATATATGTATAGTGGTGGTGAATGTTAAAAATATGTATATCCAAGAGAAATGAAAACACACATTCATATAAAACTTGCACATAAATGTTCATAGCAGCATTATTCATTAATAGCCAAATAGTGGAAACAACTCAAATGCCCATCACCTGTGAATGGATAAACACAATGTGGCATGTCTATTCAATAGACTATTATTTGGCAATGAAAAGAAATGAGATATTGATGCATGCTACAACATGCAAAAACCTAGAGAACATTATGCTAACATGAAAGAAGCCAAACACAAAAGGCCACACATTGTATGATTTCATTCATATAGAATGCCCAGAATAGGCAAATCACAGAGACAGAGTGTAGATTAGTGATTGCCAGGGGCTGGGGAAAAGGGGTAGTAGAGAATGATTGCTTGAGTATGAAGCTTTTTTGGGAGGTGGTGAAAATGCTCTAGAATTAAAGAGTGATGATGGTTGCACAACATTGCAAATGTATCAAAAAAAATCACTGAATGGTATACTTTATATTGGTTAAAATGGTGAATTTTGTGTCATGTGATTTTAACTTTTAAAATGTTAATAAAGAAAAACAGAGCAGGGTAAAAAGACAGGGAAGGTGCTATTTTAGCTAATGTGGTCAGAAAGGCTTCTTGGATAAGCTGACACTGAAGCAGAGACCTGAATGTATTGAGGTTACGAGCCAGATACCTGTATCTTTGTTCTCTGCTATTTCTCTCTGTCTCTGTCCCCCTCTCCCCTTATCATTTTTTTAATTGTGGCATTTTAACCATTTTTAAATCTTCAATTCATTGGCATCAAATACATTCACAATGTTGGGCAACCAGCACTACTACTTGTTTCTAAAACATTGTCATCACCCCAAACAGAAAACTGCTATTCCTCTTTTAGTGCTACAGCCAGGACATCAATACAGAAAACAAAACAAAACAAAACAAACAAACTGACAACAAGAGGAAAGGTGAGTTGGGAGCGTACTTGCATCACTGTTTTGTTTCTCTCTGTTTGGTAAAGGATAAATGATGATGATGGCTGTAATTGTTTTCTACAGGATACTCAGCCTCTTTGTTGAGAGGGAGAGAAACCCGGGCAGGGTGGAGAAAGAGATGTGTGGCAAGATTAGCCTTTTGGTGGGAAGGGCCTGCCCTCATCATGAAACACTTGATTTTCAAAGACTGGCTGACTCATCAAGGGAGGACTCTCGCCCCTGTGCTCTACGGAATGGACGGCCATCCAACGAAACGCAGGTCTGAAAATTCCCAGGCTCTCCTTCCCCTGCTTCCCAAATAGTACATAACCTCAAAAAATACAATAGAACTACTTTTCCTTAGCTTGGCATCAAACCCTAATAATTTATAGAAAGACTAGTACTTTTTTCACTGACACTTGTGATATATATATGCATGTATACTCACACATATGATAACTAAGCTTCTACTTTAAAAAGGATACATATGCTACTTAAAGACAAAAACATGTAAAGATGGCTAAAATTTTATGACTTTGAACTAATAAGACTTGGTTCCTATTAAACACAGCATTCTCCGCTTTATTTTCTCATAATGTCATTCTTACTCTGGGCTATAACCCTGTTTATATATTACATGTCTTTGGTACATGTAAGAGAGAATTTAAATTTACAATGCTGGCAGGAGAAATGGATTTATAAACTCTAAAATATAAGCTCTTATTCAACATACTTAAACGTCCTTAAAACACTACTGATAGTAAGCGGCCACGAGGCAAATGTGTGATCTAAACAATTCTTCGAACAAAAATATTTAAAGGAGGCTCTGATGCCTATCACAAAAGCACACTGCTGCTCACAATGAAACAGAAGACAGGTACCGCAGCCCTGCTGAAAAGCATCCAAGCACAAGCAGTAGGTGTGTCCTATCTTAAAATACTCTGATTTACAAAGTCAGAAGGAATGTGTTGATTCAAAACACAAGTCTCTATATTGTGCAGCAAGACAAAAATACTCTGCAACACAACTAGGCTGAAAATACGCAATTCCTAGGTGATTCCCTTCGCAGCAGTCACATCACGTGGCTGACAGGGCAGGCAGGGGTTAGGCCAGTCTCAGCACTGCTCTCTGCCTTAGACTTCAGGGGCTGGAACCTGTTTTCCTCGCATGCTGGACCTATGTTCTCAATCTACTCACTTGCTGAGGTCCCAAACTGTCAGCCTTCCCACAGCCTTTCTGCTCCCTCTGCCCAGCCCCAGATGCCCTTCTGGCCACGGCACTGTGCCCTTGGCTTTGCAAAGAACTGGCCTGTCCCTCTTGCAGCCTTGGGGCACCCTCAGTGCCTTACCAGGTTGTACCCAGCAATTCTGTGAGTTAGACCCCAGCAAACCCTCGAACACTGACTACTCCCCAACAGCCTCATACTCCCTGTCTTCTGAGCATTCCCAGTCCAGATGGAAAGACTTGTGGCTCTTTGGGAGCTTGCTTCCCGGGCTGCTTTGGGGAGGATGTGGGACATCTCAGCAGTGGGCTCACAGTGCTTAGCTCCACGGAGAAATTTTGCCCATACAACTATTTCTTTTTATTTTTTTTTTTCCTTTCTTCTTCTTCCCTTCCACCCCACCCTCTCCCTCACCCCCTCGGAGTAACTAAACTGTTTCAAACACCTTCATTCCTGCAGGGCTTCAAACGGCGGTGTGGCAGTGTCTGGAAGCGGGGGGCTGCTGAAGCTGTCTTCACGGCTGGCTGTGCCACTGGGGCAGGGGTGTGGGATGACCTTATATCTCCAGGCTCCCTACCGGCCAGCCAGCCTGGCCAGGCTGCTCCTAATGAATAACAAATGGGCCTTCATGATGCATTTGTTCAGGACGAGCTGCCATTACAAGCCGTTTTGTTTTTTTAGCACTGCGGTAATGTATCATTTTGCTTGGCTGGACGTCATCTCAGCGAAGGTCACCAAAGGTATGAGCACACTTCCCCTGGACTCCCCGCCTACACCTCCAACACCACCCCTTCTTTAAAGGAAGATATGGCAAACGGGATCCAAGTGCAGGACACCCTTGTTTGGACCTATGGAACCAGGAAACCTAGGCCTGTCCTCACGGTCCCGCCACTAAGCTATGAACACTCCCCATTTTGAAAGATGGCAGATCTTTAGTACAGATAGAAAACAAACCACCGGAGCCACAGGGGATGACACTGTGCTTTCAAAATCGATTTTGGGGGAGCAAATGCCCTTTGTCCTAAACTAAAAACTCAGATCTCTATTCACAGAGTAGAAACGTTTTTTTTTTTTTTTTCCCAAGCCTCCTACTATTCATCTTCATTTCACAGATATTTAAAGCATGTATTATGTTGCTATGGACAATTAGCCTTTTATCCAATTTTGCTTGAGAGTTTAACTCTCCCACCCGAAGGTTTTAATTATACCCTCAGCCCCATACTTAGGCCTCGGTTCCTGCAGCTGGAAATCTGCCCCAGTGATGTTATAACCTTGTTAATGTAACAAAAGAGGAGTTTACTTAAAACTGGACTGACTATGGACTTAAGCCAAATTTACTTGAAAGAGGAAAGAGTCTGTCAAAAATCCTATAGTAAACACGGCAAAGCAGTTCTTTCATAGCCTTCCCTTAATTCATAGCGACAAGCAATTTACATGTAAGTGGATTCATATGCTCCACCAAGGGGCCACCTCTCCACGCTGGGGCGGTGTGCACCCCCCACCTCCCCTTTTTCTTTTCTTTCCTCCCTTTTAGTGGGTTTTTTTTTTTTTCCTCTTTTTTGGTATGTGGAGTAGGCCACTCTCCTTAGTGAACCGGCATAAATCCACAATGTTTTAATCGCCCCAAAGCATAATTAGGGCCCTCTAAACATTTACCAAGCCAGTCGCTCTGAATAAAGGCAGCCAAAATTTCAGAAAGCCGCTCGCAGACCTGACTGTTGTCCTGTCAAATACGCACTTTATTTTCTGTCGAAGCCCGCTTATAAAGTTCAAAAAAGTCCCCTGCTAACGAGGAAAGAGTTGTGAGCTTTGAGTAGGAGCTGGTGATCAAATACCAGAGCCCACGTTTTTCTCTGCTGCCAAAATCCTGCAGGGCTTCTTACCTTCTACTTTTAATCAGATTACCTTTTTTGTCCACACGCTAACAAAAAGCATACATTAGACTAAACACAATATGACAACAAGGAAGGGACAGAAGGGAGGGCCTTCTGAGAAAACATTAAAGAAAAATATCGCTTTTTATATCACCGGATAAGGGGGGGGGAGGGGAGAGACTCCGCAGGTAATTTCAGCCCGCAAGGAGGGAAAATCCCTAACATGTTAGAAGCAAAAAACAAAAAATTAATTTTCCCCAAGTAGAAAGCTAGGCAGGGGGTTGCTTTAGCTACATTATTTTCGACTGTGCTCGTTGACAAAATCCATCCATAGCAAACAACTGGCTAGCACTCAAGTTTCTTTCATGGACATCGAAAGTTTAATTAGTTCTAACTAGATCAAAAGTTGTTTTCCCCCCTTTTGGCATGTATCTGTATCATTTCTGTGCTATTTGGAAGCTGCGAGACATCAAAGGCAGATCCATCGTTCTTGGGGAACTTCCACTCCTTGGAGGCGATTCAGATCTACCTTTCCTTCCATACTGCCAGACCTCACGGCAGCCAGCAGCCCTGCTCGCACCCTGACGTGCACCAGCTCATTCTCACGCTGCCTGAGAGCACCCAGCACCAGTGGCCTGGCTGCTCCTGAGAACACGCCTAGACAGCCCCAAACCAGCCATTCTGTGTGGAAACATGGCAAATCCCCCAAAACAGAGTCCCTGTGAAAAAGGTTCTAAGATGGAGAGAGTCCAGAACTCAGCATCATTTAGGCCTTTAACAGCCCAATGACAGGACATGTTTTACTCCAAAGTTAGCTTAATATATATTTTTTTTCATTTCTCTCTCTCTATCTCTCTTACCCGTTTTGCTATTCATTCTAAGGTGTTTGGTTCTAAGCTTTGAACTGAGTTAGTGAATTACTAGGCAGGTCAAACACCCATCTACAGCCTTCTAATTAGGAGAGCTTAGAGGTTATGAAGGCCCAGGTCTCGGTGGCGAAAGGCAAAGGTTGGAACTCCAGCCCTTCTCCACATCAGCTGTTTACCTTGGGCAAGTTTACTTAGCTTCTCTGAGCCTCAGTTTCTTTCTCTGTGACCTGGGGAGGACAATATCTCCTTCATCAGGTTGTTACAAGGAATAAGTAAGATGTAATGCACTGAGCCCTATGCCTGTGTCCTACAGCTGCTGTACCAGTCCACAGCCTGTTAGGGACTGGGCCACGGAGCTCCACTGCCCCCACCCCACCCCATCCGTGGAAAAACTGTCTTCCATGAAACCGATCCCTGCTGTAAAAAGGTTGGGGACCACCGCTCTAGAGAATATAGTGCTTCCTGCTCTGGCATTTCAACTACAAAGGTGAAGTTGTTTTAAGCTCCATTTTTAGATTACATGCTATGCACCAAGAACTGAGCTAGGAGCTGTTTGTATAGATTATATTTCTCTTTGTTACAGTGGCAAGATCTATGGGTTCCATATTCTAGTTGCTTCTTCATCTACTCAGAGTCCCTGGCACCTGAGGGAAGTCATGTGACTCACTTTAGGCTAATGATACAGGTAAAAGTCCTTGGAAGGAGATGTGCCTTCCTAGATAAAAAAGGATGGCCCTTCCCACAAGTGAAGTCATTTGGTACTTACACTTCCTTCTCTTGGAACATAGATGTGATGGCTGGAGCTGTGGTAACAATTGTGCAACATGAAGACAAAAGCTGGCCATGACAGGATAAAAGAGGATGGTAATAGTAAGATACCCTACACCTTCTGGACTGCGTATCTCCAGACTTATTGTTATGTGAGAAAATATATCATTCTATTTGTTGGGTTTTCTGTTAGGGTAGGCAAGTATATTCCCAGTCGATACCTACCCTGATTTCTCTTTGGCACAGAAGATGAGGCTATGGGTTTCTGGACACTATGCAGATTTACCTGGGCTTATTTAAAAAAGGATTAGATGACAACTTGAGATGTACAATGTCTGCTGCACAAACTTGTCACATTTCCCCCTTCTAGCAGCCCCACCACATGCTGCAGGATCATACAACACAATTACTAAATTGTGGTTTTATCACTGTCTGCAATATTTTGACTTCCCTTGGGTTCTAAAATATTATGTTTAAAAATCTCCATACTTGCCCTTGGTTGTGTTCCAAAAAGAAAAGACATTACTAGAGAGCATGTGCCTTTCTAAGAAGCACTGACGAGAGTACATCTTGAAATGAGCACATTAATGGGTGTCCTTTAAACCCTCCACTTCCCATTTTCCCATTAGAGCCTCCTTAATTTGGCACCCCAGGATTCTGCTTAAATTGCCTTCTTAGTTGGGATTAGGGGAGCAAAAGGAGACCACAGGGCTCTGACCCTGACAGTTCAAATTGTCAGCGCCAGGAGACTGACACACTTTTCTCCCCGCTAATCCTGCACTGTGTGGCATGGTCTCAATTTTGGAGAAATCTGAATGCTTATACACTTAGCCAATCCTCAAGTGATTCAGATAGACTCAATACTGAATAAGTGAGGCATTTATGTATCTTGAATATCTCTACTTGCTCCATGCCAGGACCTCAATATTTTGATAAAGTGATGACAGGATGAACATAGAGAACAAAAAGCAAAAGCAAAGAAAATACTGTAAGTACATGGAAAAAACATGAGCTGCTAGAATTTATTCTGTATGTTAGAAAGGGAATATATTTCTCTAATGCAATTTTCAAAATGTAGATTTTAAAGGCCAGATTGGTCTTCCTTCCTTCCTCAAGGAAACCGAAGCAGAGTTGGGCTCAGAAAATTTAAGGGTCAATTTCTGAAAGCCACTTCAAATTGTTTTCCTCCTGAATTTGCCAAAAAAATATACCAAAAAGGACTTTAAAAACCCTTTCTGTCTGCTGCAGCAAGTCAAACAGAAATATAACACAAGCCAAATTTTCTAGCAGACACATTAAAAAAGTAAAAATAAACAGATGATAACGTTTTTTATTTAACCTAATATATCCAAAATACTATTTTTTGAACATGTAGTCAATATATAAATTATTACTGAGATAATTTGTATATTTTTTTCATACTAAGTTTTTGAAATCAAGTGTGTGTTTTACACTCACAGCACACCTCAATTCAGACTAACCATATCTCAAGTGCTCAATAACCACATATTGGTCACGGCTACACAGTACTGAATTGCACTGATATATATATTAATAGTGTCTGTCCTCTCTAGCAACACACACGCTCATGCACAGTCAATGGCACAAAGGCTGTCATAATACCACGATAATGTGTATCTTTTTTTGACCCCTCATACTCACCCCACATACGCAACAAAGAGAGTAGGGAGCATAAATTAGCAACAGGTATACATGTTATAGCTTGATCCAGATGAAATTGCTGATATTCACCTGTTTTGACCTATAAAGATGGCAATTTCATATGGTTAAACTTAATATTTTTAGCCTAAAGATTTCATGAGAGGGGTCATTGTGAGGTCCAGAACCAGGCACATAGCAGACCTCCAAAAAAAATCACTGACATGAGTGGTTGCAGATTGCAAAAGTAAGGGCCACTGTATTTTAGGTTCAAGTGTAGCAATTCGTTAACTGCTAATGTGCTTGGCTCCTCCTTTATAGCCCAATGCATAGTTTCTATAAGTCTGACTGAAAGATAATATTTGATCAGAAAGCAAGGCCCTGGCCAATGATAGGTGCTCCTGGCCACCATGTACAGCTCAAAGCCCATGGCTGCAGATTCCTGGAGCCACATCCTTTAGGTGCCTCAGAAGCCCCTCAAACTCAGTCTTTGTCAAACCATCACTAGCAAAACCATCATCACCACCATCATAATCACAGTCATCACCATCAGCAGCACCACAACCAAAGCCACGAACACTGGGTCATGACCATTATCATTGCCACATCATCATCTTCATCATTGTCATTATCACTATCACCACCACCACCACCATCATCATTGTTATCACCATCATCACCATTATCATCATCATTGTCCATTATCACTACCAACGCCATTATCACCATGATTGCCACACCCCCTGTTTAATAAGTCTTTACTTAGTTCCTCTTACCCACTTCCCTAAGACATTTTCACTTCTTCACCTGTTGAACTATTCCATCCCCAAGACTCAGTTTAAATATTACCCTTCAAAGTTCCCCTCAATTCACAGGCCACATGTATTTCTCTCTCATTTCTGGGGAACTGCTGAAAAAGCCCTTTGTATGTATCTAGGTTATAACATAATGACCCAATTATGCAATCTTCTCTGGCTATTTTCAGCTCCTAGCACTGGGCTTGGTACCTACTATAGGACTCAAAATAAATATAAGTGGATTGAATTCACATGACTAGGTTTCACTTCAAGTGCCAGTCCCTTTGGCTTAGTAATGCATGCTATGATTTTGAGCTATGATTTTGAGGCTGTGATCTAATATTTCCAATCTTTTTATATGTATCCCACCTTCAAACAGGTTGTATATAAACATGGACATGGACATAACTCATATGTCTTTGCAGATTTCACAACACCAGGCAGTGCTTCTACTTTAATAGCTCTATAGAGATATTCACATACCATACGATTCACCCATTTAAAGTGTACAATTCAGTGAGTTTTTGTATATTCACAGAGTTGTGAAACCATCACCACAATCGAATTTTAGAAAATTTTCATCACCCCAAACTGAACACCATTCCCATTACCAGTCACCCCTCACTCCCCCTCCATCAACCCTAGGCAACCATTAATTTATTTTCTGTCTCTATAGATGTACCTATTTGTCATATAAATTGGATCATACAATATGTGGTCTTTTATGACTGACTTCTTTCACTTAGCATGATGTTTTCAAGGTTCTTCCATGTTACAGCACCTATCACTATTTCATTTCTTTTAATTATTGAATAATATTCCATTGTATGGATGTACCATATTTTGTTTATCCGTTTAACATCAATTCATCCATTTGAGTTATTTTCATTTTTTGGCTATTATGCATAATGCTTCTGTGAACATTCATGTACAAGTTTTTGTGTGACTATATGTTTTCATTTCTTTGGTGTATATACCTAGAAAATGCATTGCTGTGTCATATGGTAATTCTATATTTAACATTTTGAGGAATTGCCAAACTGCTTTCCAAAGTGGCTGCACCATTTTACAATCCCACTGGCAAATGCATGAGTGGATGAGGTTTCCAGTTACTCCTTTCCTACCTCTTTTCTACTCAGTTCTCCCCTTTCCTCCCTAAGTCATTTCCTTTCCTTCCTTCCTAACTGCCTTTTCCCCTTATTTACTTCCTAATTTCCTTTCTTAATTCTCATCCCAAATAAAGCGTAAGTTCACTGAAGCCTCCTCCACATCTTGACATCTTGGCAGCACTTTATCCCCCACCCATCCCATCTCCTACCCACAGTGCCTAGCGCAGGGCCTGCAGGTCGTAGGTGTTCAAGAAGTGTTTTAAAGTTTAAATCAAACAGTTAAACCCTGTCCATGAGTTCCGAATCCAAGCTGTAAGTGTTCCCTTCACCCACAGTGACTGTACATGCACTATTTCATCTATATTCAATTTGGGGCGGGGGGGGGGAAACATTTATTTTACAATAGCTAGAGAACAGCAAGCATTACTCCACATAGACAAAGAAGAAAAAACAAGAGAAAAATAGCAACAAAGTGCAATCACTTCTATGTAAAATGTATGCATGGGAAAAGAGAAGAAAAGAATTCAAAAAGTCAAGTCTTTTTCTTGGGTAAATGCTTTCTTCTTTTTGCTAGTCAGTATTTCTAATAATATGTATTAAATATACGTAATTTCTATTTTTTAAAAGAGGTAAAAATATCTCAAAATAAATATTTGATTTTTCAGATATGAAAAACAGATATAACATCACTACTATTGGTCACTTAAAACTATTATATAAAAGAAAGCACAATTATGAAGTCCTATACAAATGTGACTTATTATTCTTATCTTGAATAATAACACAAGGAATCAATATAACCCAACCCATTATACTGTTACAATTTATAGCACTCATAGAATTTCTGATCATCTAGCATAGATAATCTCCCATATTTATTGGGCCCTGACGTGATGATAGCATACCTCCTCCTTCTCCTCCTCCTCCTCTCTCCTGCTTTACTGACCACATGGTCATTGCTACATATCAGTAGTCCCTTAATCTTTAAAGTAACCTCTACACTTCTAGGGCTCATCAGAAAGCTCCTGCGTGGAGTGTGTGGACCATGCACAAACACACATGCACAATCATCCCTGCGTCTCTAGCAGGCGGGCTTCACTCTGCAGCTGGGGAGAGCTTGTCATAATATAACCTGTCTCTAAGATGTAGGAATGTCTGCTGGATTGATCTGTAATCTGTTTGTTGGCTGCATTGAAGAATCCTGGAGCCTGTAGTTGATCATTTCTCTTCTGGGTGCTACTGAGGCTAAAGTGAATGTTGCTAAGAGAATTTCAGGAGACAAGAAAAAAGAACAAAGAAATCCTCAGCAACAGAAGCCAGCTCTCCTTCCCTCCCAGCTGATTTTGGAGAGCTCTTGTTCTGTGGACTTTGACATAAGAGGCTGAAGCCTTCCTGGTCCTCCACTGGCTGCTGCTCAATAAAAACACCATCTCCTTCCATAATTTTGATCATTATTATTTCCTCAGTTAATAAAACTTAAAGAAAGCATGTTTTCAGAGATGCTAAGGGGCAGAGGCCCATTTTGGCTGAGGTCAGCCTTGGCAAGAGTCATTCTTCCTTTTATATTCTTTTTAAAAAAAAAATCATTGTATTATTTCAAATATTAAAATAATAAAACATTAGATTATGCAATGGAAAGTGGTTCAAGTTTTCTGCCACAGATTTTCATCTATACACTTTTATGTTGTATTAAAAAGCTTAACTCCAAGCTGGAGTTTTAAATAATATTTTCCAAGCTCAGTATCTCCCTGAAAAATTCCAGACCAGTTCTGGGAGCCCCTTTCATTGTATATCTTATTTTTTTCTAAATCCTTTCTTATTATAAACATATAAATTATTTCTAATACCATCATGAGGGAAAGGTAATGCCAAAAATTGTATATCCAGTTACAGCTGACCAACGTCAATGTAAACAATGTTACTATACATTGTGGAAATAGCATCCCTAATGGCAACTGGGGAAAAATGACTAGGGTTAGTAGCCAACTTTCAATGAAGAATGTGAAAATGGAGGAAAAGGGGGTCACTAGCCCTGCTTGGAGGGGAACCTATTTGTCTTAAAGCAAAAATAAGGTTAGGAGTCAAGGATGTTATGGTAGAATATTACCTATTATTGCATATTTATAGGGGTGACATTTTGGGACCTCCTCTTCTCCCCTCCCCCCATAACAATGGTGACTTTCAGCAGAACCTTCCAGAGCTGCTTTGGGCTTTTAGCAAGACCCTGTCTGTTTAATTATTAAATATTTTCATTGGCCATCTGAATACTGTATTAGATTGTGAGGGCCCTATGAAACACTACTCTATCCTCCCCTTCTTTATCTCACCCACTTTCACCCTTCGGGTTTCAGTTGAAATGTCCTTTCCTCCTAGAAGCTCCCCTTAATCCCCAGGCTTCCTTCCAATCTGCAAAGCCCCACAACACCCAGAACTTTCCTTTCCAGAGCACTTGCCACCCTGAATTGTAATTACCAGTTTATCCCACCAACTTCCTTATTCGAGTGTGAGCTCCACTAGGCAGGGACCATGACACCAGGGCCAGACACAGCGCTCCTTCCAGTAAGGTGCCCAGTAACTGTCTGTGGAACGTGCAGAGAAAGAATGCACAGGATGTCCAAAGGGGATGGGTACTCAAAACCTGGCTCCAGAAGAAGAAGAGGAGGAACCAGTACGTTCACACAGTGGTGACAAGATTCTCTAGCATGAAAGGTATTGATTGGAAAGAGGAGAAGACAAGAGAACACCTTAAATACTCAAGGGTTGTGAAAAACTAAATGCTTTAGTGGCCTCAAAAAGCAAAATGTAAAAATAACCAAAGAGCAAGGGAGTGAAATTACAAAGAAAGTTATCATAGTGTAATAAAAGGCAAACTTTTTAAGAGACATAGTTCTCTGAAGAGGGACTGAGCTCCCTCAGAACACTGATGAGTAGATTTGTTAAGACTTACTAGGCAGGAGACCTGGGCTAAGTGTTTTATGTGTTTTAAGTCATTTAATCCTCAGAAGGACCCCACAAAGGGGAAAATATCATTTAAACACTTGGCCAAGGTCACAGAGAGAATAGAGGAGGTGTAGGGCCAAGATTCAAACCCAAGTCTTCTGACCCTCAAAGCCCAGGCACTTCCCCTTGTGCTAATGCATCCTCCATCACTCCAGGGGGTCAAGAAGAGGCTAAAAGAGCCCTTCCTAGAGATAGTGCCAAGGAGTTAAGGAGCACCACCAGGGGAGATTACAGGCTACATCCTAGGAAGCACTAAGTTTCCATGATGACAATTGTCACTATTCAGTCTTGCTTGGCTCAAGGTCAACTGTCAACTGAACTGTGATGGACACAAAGTCTGTTTTTGTGTGGGACTCCAGCCTTGACATTTCATGTCCCTTTTGGGACACTTTCTCTCCCTACCTTCTATTGTAGGCCTAGAATGCTGTCCAAGATCCTGACCCAGCTGTTGGGTTTTTTGAGTCATTCCCTTCTAGAACAGTGAGATTTGAAAGCCAAACCCAAGAAAAAAATCTGGCTCAGCCCAACCATATCCCATGGTTACCTGACTGAGGGATATTTGGATATGTAACCATGCCACTGCCCCCTCGAATTACCAAAGTTGGATGTACAAAGGGCACTCAAATAATCCAAACTAGAGTGAGCTCCTGGAAGGCAGGGACTATGTCTGAGCCATGACTGGGTCAACATCTAGCGCAGTAAGAGGGCCCTAGTTATTTCTCAATAAATGAAAATTCAATTAATTAATGCTCAAGACCAACTTTGTAGAAATTAATCAATTTTTTCCCCATAAAATGGAGGGTTTTATTCTTGGGGCAAGGCAATGTGATGCTGATGTGTTCATTGACAAAAACAGTGCAAGAAGCTGAGTGATTATGTTCAGACCTCACCAAAGATTCAGAAATTTAATCTCCTTACAAAGAGCTTAATCTCAGTTTCATTCTCTGCAGAAAAGCTGCCATTAATCAAGACCTAAGAATGCTTAGGTATAGAAGATGTGACCAATCAACAGTTCAAGTTCACACTTGGAAAGTTGTTTGTTTCTTCAAAATCCTGAAGAGTTACCATTCAGTTAACAAGCTGAAAAGAGAGAGGATCAAGAAAAGCCCTTCCCTTCTAGTTATGTATAGAAATGCCAATAATCACTAAGCGATAACAAAATTCTACCAAGATACAATTATGTCAGCCCTGGGAACACTGAGACTTAAGCAAAATCCCAGGAGAATAGAGTCAAAAATCAATTAAGGAATGTGTCAAGTGGTATAAATCCTTCTGATTTCCCCTGCATTATCCCCAAATGTTCCATTTGCTGTTTTACAGCAACATTTGAAAAAATTAAAATCTAAGGTTTTCATATTGGGGTCCCAGGGGGTTTCAATTTTATGAGGAAAGGCCTTCATTAGAATTTTCCTCCACCTTAAAGCTTTTGTAATTTGGTGTCAAAATGTTTATCTGTAAAAATAATGTTTGTACTGAAATAGTTAAGGATGAAATGATATATAATGTCTGAGATGTGCTCCAAAATAACCCAGGGATGGGGTAGGGAATGTGGGGGATATAAGGAAGCAAGATTGGCAATGAGCTGAATAATTGCTAAAGTTGGGTGAAGGGCATGTGGGAGTTCATTTTACTTTTGTATGTAATTGACATTTACAAATTAATGGTAATGTACCCAAGCCCATCAGGCCACCAATCAGGGAAGAGACAGTCCTCATTGGACTATCCCACTCCATTCCAGAGGCATCTCTGTCTCTGGAATGGAGAAGAGAAACCACCACTCATCAATACCAGACTTACAGCCATATCTCATTCGGAGGCTTGTGAGCTTCTCCTAGGTGCCTACATGGTTGCCACATTAAAGGACAGGCTTCTCATGATACTTTCTAAAAAATACGACTTAGTAAGGAATTTTCAACTGACCAAAATTCTTTAAAATTTTCCTCTCTTTTAAATGTAGGCATTTGAATCATTCAGCTTTCCAAATGGGCAGCTTATTTAACTTCAGTAGAAAGGCCTTTTAAACACATGAAAGTCTACAAAGGAAAGCTGTAGACCTGTTTAGGAAATAGTTGCTCCAGAAATATTAGTGGCAGGCAATGCCTAAACATGAGAGTAGATTACAAAAGGTTCATGTTGGAATCAGTTGCATAGAACTTAAAAGTTTATGTCAAAGAAAATGGTTCTGAGTGAGGGCTAAGTGTCTAGGCACTTAGCCATCCATCCAAAGACTGTTGGATGGATGATGCTGTTGAATACCACAAAAGAATCCTTGCTAAGCTTTCTGAATCTACCCAGTCTGGGCCCATCTGCCTCCTAAGGTGCTGGGCATGGGTCAGTGTTAAAACTAGTAGTGCCACTAACCCACTAGCTCAAAGCCCAAGGTAATCCAGGGAAGAGCTGGGCCACTGGTCCAAGGTGGGAAACTACACACACAGGTTGGGATAGACTAGCTGTTCTCAAGCAGGGGTAAGTCTGCCTTCCAGGAGACTTCTGGCAGTGTCTGGAATCATTTTTGATTGTCACAACAAGGGGAGGAAGATTGATACTATCATCTAATGAGCAGAGGCCAGGGATACCGCTAAACATAGGACAGTCCCCTACAACAAACAATTATCCAGCTCAGTGTCAACAGGGCTGTGTTGAGAAACCCTGGACTAGAGCAACAGTTGCCACAACTCCCACACAGCCCACGTGCATGGAGGGATGAAAGGGGAGCCTGCTCGGGGAGCCAGGGCAGAGGTGGCAGGAAGAAGGAAAGGAGAGAGGCACCTTCTCCATTACTCCTACTGTCTGTAGGAGTATTACCTCAGTATTACCCATGTGGCTTCCTGCAGGTCTCTTCTCAGCCGTCCACTCCCCTCCACCTCCACTGCCACCATCCTAGACCACGCTCCCTTCAGCAGGAAGATTGCAGCAGCTTCCTAACTAGTGTGCCCACATCTGAATCTATTCTCTGTGCAAAATCCAAGGAGACTGCTGTGGTCAAGCACACAGCTAGTCTACATGACAATTCTGAGAGGTTTAATACCCACCTTCATGGTATGATCTAGGGCTAGTTACTTAACATCTTTGTACGTGTTTTCCTAAATGTAAAATGGAAATAACAGTACTTACCTTAGAAGGTTGTTGTGAAGATTACATGAGTTGGTGTATCATATATAAAGCTCTTTAAAAGTACCCAGCACATGATAAGGACACTGTAGTTGCCTTTTATTATTTTCAAAACATAAACCAATCATGTCATTTCCATTCAATGGGTTCTAGTTTTTCTTAGGATAAACACCAATAATCTGACCATGGCCACACGGTTTAGCCTCTGTCAACCTCTCCAGCCTCAACCAATCCTGTTTTTCCCCTCGGTCTCTGTGCTCCAGCCACACAGGCCTCCAAAGAGCTAATGGAAGGCAGGTCAGTCCATCTGCCATGGGGGCCTTTGTACAGGCCTTTTCTTGGGATGTGCTCCCTCAACCCCAGCCACCGGCCCCACCCTTTCACCTAATGAATTCCCACTAACCCCACATGTTGTGTCTCCTAGCCACGTCCTCAGGGTGCCTCCAGGATGCTCACACAGCTCCATGGACCTCTTTGTTTTTGCACACTTTGTTTTGCACATCTGTAATTCTGCATTCAGATGTCTAATCCTTTGCTTGGACATTAGATTGTCAACTACCTACTCAATAAATATTTGTTTCCTCTCTTAAGAAATAACTGATTGCCCAGAATGATTTGCTTCATGAATGAGTCAGTGACTAAACAAATGACTCAGCGAGAGGAGTACTCAGTTTGCTTGTACCTGAGTTTACTGTGCTGGATTAGAGCAGTTGCAACAAAAAGCTACAACTTCCTTTAGCTGCATGGCAACCAAAAACGTTCTGAGCTTGGCTGAAAGAATGCTACCCATGGCTTGGAGGCAGTGGACCTGCACTCTGGCCAGGGACCTCCAGATGCTCTTTGCTTCCATCTCAAGAACCTATTGGTCAAACCAACTTTCTAAGCCCGAAGAATAAGGGGGAGTTTTTTCCTTGTACCCCACAGGAGCTCGGGGCTGTTTTCACTCGTCCTAAGACTGAGGCTGACTCTGGGAAGCCCAGCACCACATCTTTCTAAGGTAGGGGTAGCAGCAGTCATTCCTGCTGAGGGGTCATTTGAAAGCCATTCCTTTTCAGAAAACCACAGAATGGCAGTTTTGTTCTAGTGTTTTGACTTTAGTATCAAGCAATCAGCTTCTTTTTCCAAAATTACTTAATATGGGACATGTAAACATTTTCTAACAATACTTTCTTAAATCATTCTAACAAATCTTACCTATCTGACCACGGTACTGTGGCCTTCCCCACCACACTGGTCTGGGTCCTGGAGGAAAGAGAATTCGCCACACGTGGTTCCAATGAGGGGACCTCAGTGAAGGGGCTACAGAGGGAGGGGTGGGCAGGGCTAATGAAACAAACGAGATGTTGAGGCCTACGGAAACTAGCAACACTGGGCATCGTGACCACGTGTCAGGTTGGAGCCATGGACAGGCACTGCAGACAGGGAGCTTTAGTCACGGAGAGAAGCCGCTACTGCCAGAGACCCTGGCCCCAAAGCAAGGGGGGAACAGGGAAATAATTCCCTAGACATTTCCCCCTCCAACCCTCCCATCTCCTGCAGTGCCTCTGACTGGCCCCAGACACACCCAGGAGTTAGCCAGCAAGGGGACCTCAGTGGTGCAGCCCACAGGGTCAGCTTCCCGGAGACCGACTGGGGGTTGGGGAGAACAGAGAGCACCACCCATACTGCCTTATAATAAAGCGTTAACTGACAGGAGCCTTGGAAATACACTGACGAGAACACTGTCCAAAAACACTTTCAGAGGCAGAGCCAGGAGGAGAAAGGAGCTCCAAGCTCAGGGCTCAGTGAACATCCAAACACCAATTTGAAAACAGAGCAGAAGGATAGCAATTTCACTGTTATCAGAACTGCACGCTCTCTTCAAGTAAGCCAAGTACCAGGTGTGAGGTAATCGCAGAGTCTCAAAGTCGGCTTCAGCTTCCTGCAGGTTCCAATTAAGATCCCAGGGATATTGGCTTAACCCAAAGATCAAGTCAAACATGGCATTTCAATTTTCACCATCTATTGGTTCCCAAATTCTGTGACTGAAAAACAAAAGACTTGTCCCAGGAGACTAGTGGCTTGGCTTCAAGCTATAGTTCTCAATCACTTTGGTCCTGGGGAACTGAGTGGTCCCCCCTCACACACCTCAGTCCCCAGGCGAAGCTGCCAGAGCCAGCCCCTTCTCTGCCTGCAAACTCTCTCCCTCCCCCTCCCACCCGTTCTGTCTGCCTCCTGCCCAATAATCAAAATCAGAATCTAGCAACACAACCATTACGTTGAGAAAATTCAGGAAACATTTTGAACCCCTGCACTTTGTAGGGCACCAGAACAGAGATAGGAAAGAGGAGAAAAGAAGAAAAGGAGAGGGGAAGGTGGGGAGAAGTGTGGAAAAGAAGAGAGGAAAGAGGGAGGGAGGAGGGAGGAGGAGGAGGAGGAGGAGGAGGAGGAGGAGGAGGAGGAAGAGGAGGAGGAGGAGGAGACGACTGCAGAAGAGAGGAAGGCAAGAGTGGAGATGGAAGGAGGAAAAGAGGAAGATGCAGCCAGCAGGAGGCAAAGTACAATTTTCATCAGCATTCATTCATTCCTTCCTTTGACAAAGTTTTATTGAATGCTTACCAGGGACCAAGAACTTTCAAAGCCTTCCCCACCTCCATGCTATCCCTCCCCTAAGACCCTCTAAGTCTTCACTGACTTGGAGCCTTTCATAATATTTCCCTCCAGTGAAGACATGGATCTTGGTGTTTATCCTCTACATTCTCAGGGTGGAAGCCTCCCTGGATAATATCCGGACTATATTTTACCTACACAAAGAAGATATCACAGGGAGGCAGAGAAACCCCACAAATTGGGATGTGCCCCTGTCCTGTCCTTCACAGTTGAGGCAGGCACCTGGCGACGGGGCAGCCGTCTGTTTCCCTTGGCTGGCCTCAGGCCCTACGCTGACATACATTCTGCCCCTCTCTGTTGTTCTCATCTTTTTTCTATCCTTTCTACTCTAAACGACCATTATAAGAAGTGTTTCCCTGGAAAAAGACCTAGCTACCCAGAGGGATGTCACCAAGGAAGAAACAAATGGAAAGGACAGGCAACAGTGGAAAGAGAGTAAGGGGCTACTATAATCACGCATCAGTCGATAGGGCTGGCCTAACCTTTGAGAACTGTTCAAATTCACACCCTTAATTTACGGTTGGACAAACTGAAGCCCAGGGAGAGCCAGAGGGTAGGGAATGATGGGACACTGGAGCTAGGCAGGACCGTGTGCTCTGCCAGGCAGCAGGCACTGATGGGGCCAGTCTTCCAGACCCCATCCAGGGTTTCCATCTCATGGGGAGCTCAGTCCCCTGAGGATCTGGATCCGACACCTGTGCCAATTCCATTTGGGAGCTACATAGTGAGCTGGTCTATGGTCCTAAGAAACAAGCCAGAGCTAAGAAGTCAAAGCTGTCTAAACAAAATGGGAAGTCTTCAGGCCACCACACCCCTGGGCCTGATCATCATCCTAAGTGGGGAAAACACATCCTGAGTCCCCTTTGAAAGTAAGTCCAGTTAAATCAGAGTTGAGACCCTACAAAGCTTTTTTCTGTTCCCTGGTTTCAGAAACACCGGTCTAAAAATGAGGCTAGTTATGGCTTTCTCAATCTCAGTACCACTGGCATTTGGGGCCAGATAGTTCTTTGTTGTTAGGCACCCTCTTGGTGTGTTGTAGGGTGTTTGGCAGCATCCCTGGCCTCTACCCACTAGATTTCAGTGGTACCTCCCCTCCAGTGTGACAACCAAAAATGTTTCCAGGCCTTGCCAAATGTTCCCTGGGAAGGGGAGGGGGTGCTCCAGCTTCAGACAATCATAGAATATTGACATGGTCATCTGAGTCCAGAGGCTTGATCACAGATGGAGAGCCCGGGTCAGGTTTGCTTGGGCTCACCCAGCTATGACTGGCAGAGTCAGGCTGTTCACTAGCGTCCCCAGAGCTCTGTTCACTGCACCAAATAATTCTTATTTCAGAACTTGATGTATCACCCTGATGTACTATCTGTCCCTTGGTCTGTCTTTGTGTGATGTGGCTGCCCTGTCCCTTGCCTCGTGGGGTTAAATCTGGCAATGTCCCTCACAGTGCTAGATCAGGAACTTCTCAGAATTCTTCCAACATGATGTTGCTCTTGGACTGGAAGAAAGGGCCACAACTGCCCCCTTTGACTTGCCATGTTTGAGGAGCTTGGAAAGCCTGAATATTTCTCTTTCATTTTTTTAGGGGGTGACCTTCCCTAGCCCCCATGTGGCTGCTGTGAGGATACAGATAACATGAAGTATGGCACTTGGAATTATTTAAGCTCTGTGATTCACAAGCATTTAGATTATTTAACTGCTGATTATGATTATTTAAGCTGAAAGACTATACTTCTCTAGCTCAGAAAATGTTTGTATTTCCATTAAAAACCACCAAGCCAAGGGCCCTTTTGACTGACATTTTTCACTATTAAAACTATACATACAGGGCATGTTTTTGGCCAGAAGACAGTGTGCCCCTTATTTTGTTTTAAGATAAGGAAGCCGACTTCAAAGGCCTCCTCCAATGGGTTCCCTCCCTCCCACCATCACCCCAGCCTGCTGTGCTGATCCACCAGGGCAAGCTGGAAGAAGCACCCACTCACTGACTTCTGCTATTTAATCAAAACTGGTCCCATCATTCCCAGACTTGAGAGTCTTACCATGACATCCCAAGTTCCTCATTAGGAGAGAGTGTACTCAATGGTTAAAGTAGTGGACTACAGTGTCAAACAGACTTGTATTTGAGATCCAGGTATCTCAGCCTCAGTGTTTGCATCTAAGAATGGGAGCCATTATACTCCCCACCTTACAGAGGTGGCTGCAATACGTAAGTGAAGTACTTAGCCCAGGTAATAGGAGTTTAATAAATGCTCCCTGGTACTACTAATCTCATCACACAAAGTCTACCTGCACTGACAGTCTATATGCCTGGGCTAATTTAATTCTCTGAAGGCATTTTAATCAGAGATGACACATTTCTCAAGGCAGGGATAGTGAAGAGCTCTTTATTCTACCTGGCATTCCACTTAACCCACTTTGATTCTATTCCTATAATGAGTTGTGAGACACATCTCTGTTTGGCTCATATATGTCATATCCAAAGAGTTTTATGAAACATAAACGTCCTAAAATTCAGGAGAAATTCTATTGTGGCCCTATATTAGAGAGAGTAGTATCCTAAACCAAGGAGTAATTTTTTTTTTTTTTTAACTTTTGGCAGAAGTGTCTGCATTCAAAGAGAATTCCTCAAGGGAAGGAACAAAGAAGATCCCAGCATCTCCTAAGTCTCATCTATGTGCCAGGGCATTTATTTAGTGAAATTATAGAGAGAGTTCCACATTGGAAGGATTCTTGGAGATCACCTTTGCCCTCCACTTGAGATAGGAATTCCTTCTGTAGCACCCGGAACAGGTGAAAGAGTATCTAGTGCTACAAACCTCTTTTGCACTAAAGGAAAATCTTCCTCCTCTTAGATTCTGCCACCAACTCTAGCACAATCTTCTGAGGCAGCAGAAATCAGTTCACATCTTTTCTTGCATGTCACCCCTTTTAAGAGGTGAAAGAAGCATCTGTCTTCTTGGCCGCCTCTGTACCTAACACCACTCACCCATCAGCTATCCCAAGCATGATGAGATTTTCAGGTATCCCTCAACCTGTTCACTCCTTACATGACTTCCCATAGTTTACCAACCATGGTACCCAGAAATGAACTCAGTGATACACTAGACACACATGCATATGAGTAAATGTCTGTTAGAAATATTCTCTTTTAAGGTGTAATTGCAAAGTTTTTGTTTTTTTTTAATGCTCATTGAGATAACATACCAATTGACCTATTTTTTCATACTTTATTCATTTTGGCAAAGACTGCTAATTGCCCCCAAAACCCATTCTTTCCTTTCCTTCCTTGGTACTGGGTTTGCAGAATGCTAGCTGGCCACAGAGCCACCTGGCTACAAGCTGCATTTTCCTGCTTGTCTTGAAGCTAAGTGTGACTGTGTGACTTACAACCCTGGCCAGTGGCCCCCGTCTGCCACACTAGTTCTCATACCTAGTAGAATATATGCTCCACCGAAAGGAGGATTTTTGTTCACAGAGCCCTTTCTGTTCACTTAGAACAGTGCTTAGGTAAGTGCCTAGGCTTAGAACAGTCTTTGCACATAGCAGATGCTCAAGAACTATTTATTGAACAAATTGTTAAACAACTCAGCTGTCAATAGACGGTATGTATAACTTAAAAGACAGGAAGGCTTCCTTCTCTTTTCTCATTTCTGTTGGCTGGAATATGGATTGGATAGCTGGAATCAAAGCAAAAGTGTTATACCAAAAGGTGGAAGCTAAATGCTAAAAATGGCAAAACATCAAGACAGAAGGAGCATGGGTCCCTGGTGACTGCAGGGGTACTTACACGAGCTTCTGAAATGTGGGGTTTTCTGATCCTTGCATTTGAAGCTAACTAGAACATTCCACTATTCTAAAGTTATTTTCTTTATAGTTAAGTTTTACTTACCCACTGTACGTTTTGTGAATAGCAAGTCTTTTCTGCTATAGACTAGAAGCCACCAACTTCAGGATTAAAAGAGGAAAAGAGAAATCACGAATGGTAAGCAACTGTGCATTATGTCACTACCTGCTACTCAAACCAAAATCGATTTTGAATGAGCCATTCTTCATGACATTTATTTCCTTCCTCTTTGCTACCTGTCCTCAATCACTGCAAGTAACTTAGAAGGATGCAACCATCAGTGTTCTAGCTGACTCAAATACCTTTTAGAACTGAGCACATAGTAAACAGAAACAGACAGATGAGGATATCCTAGGACACAACCACAGTATTTAATATTTTAAAAATTGGACATGTCAACATTTTTCTAAATAAACCATTGGTTGGAGAAAGAATTATGTTGCCATAATAAGGAAAATCTTGAATGCATGAGTCTAAATTGTAATCTAAAGATAGGATCAGTGTATGCTAACTGTAGTGGACATACCTAACATATTAATATATAAAAGTGATATGTATATATATAATTTTCTCCCAAATGCACAATCTCATTCAATTGCCATAACATCTCTGTAAACTACTACAACCCTCTTGTAACCGAGTTTATCAATTTTAAGTAACAGTTGCCTTCCAAACTCCTCTCCCAGGCTCCATTTATCCTGTCCAAATTGCTAGGCACTTAGGATTCCTCCTTAAAGAAATGTGATTTGTCTTTTCTCATGTTGGCATGAAGTAAAGAATAAATCGATGTTATCATTTTCTGCACCCTGCCTTTCCTTTGAAGGGTACTTACCTAATGAGTGGCTCTCTCAGAAAGAATCCCAGATCAAAGAGGCCAACAGGATAATGCTCTAGAATAAGCTGCTGCCTTACCTCACTATAAACGTGCTAAAAGAACCCAGTGTATACAAAGCCTTACTAGGCTGTCTAGAGAAGATGTCTACAATCCAACAATACTCAGTAAATTAAGATGGATTGCACTACACCATCAGATGAGTTAAAAAAACATAGGGATCTACTTAAAATTTTTATAATAACATAAGCAGAGGAAATCACCACAAAAAGTCCAAAATACACACTTCAAAATATGTGACTATTAACCAGCTAGCAAAATCCTTACTCAACTCAGCATATTATACTAAATGGAAAATACTAACTAGGCTGCATGTCTGCCTATGAAATTACTTTGGTAGTTTAAATCATCCAAGCAAATGCACACAGGTAGATTTTTAAGCACTGTATCTCATGGCCTTCAAGTCCTTTTAGCCACAGATATCAAATTTACCTGCCACAAATTAAATAACTGAGCTTTGGTTATTGGATTACAAACTTACTAACTGGCATTAGTAAAACCAAACATAGAATGATGTTCTTAGTATTCTTTTAATAAAACTCCTTTTAAATAGGAGGAAATGAAACAAAGTTGAATATGAAGTGTTTTAGCAAGAAGTTTTAGATATTTTTTAAGTAAAATAATAATCTTATGCACAAGGAAAGATGAATACCACATTCTTCTATGAAAATATATGGACGGAAGCTGTTAGTTTCCTCCAGTGTGTGGATAATGACTGGCGGTTAGAATACTAACCCTCGAAGAACAAACTATGAAAGAGAGTTACTATGGTTTGGATATTTGTCCCCTCCAAACCTCACGTTGAAATCTGCCCCCCAATGTTGGAGGTGGAGCCTAATGGGAGGTGTTTGCATCATGGAGGGGACAGGGATCATTCATGAATAATGTCCCCCTCAGGGGTGAACCTGACACACCTCCCTCACCAGGTGGTCTCTGCACACAGAAGCTAGAGCTCCCATCTGCCTTCCACCACGAATGGTGGAAGATGCTGGCAACATGCTTCTTGTACAGCCTGCAGAACTGTGAGCCAAACAAACCTTTATTCCTTATAAATTACCCAGCCTCAGACATTCCTTCACAGCAACACTGAGCAGACTAACACAGGAGTGCTGGAGGGAAGAATCCTGTACGAAATACAATTGGCCCTCCAGATCCATGGGTTCCACATCCATGGATTCAATCAACCTCAGATCAAAACTATTCAAAAAATAAAAAGCCCTACATTTGTACTGAACATGTACATACTTTTTTCTCAACATTATTCCTTAAACAATATAATGTAACAACTATTTACATAGTGTTTATATTGTATTAGGTATTCTAAGTAGTCTAGAGACAATTTTAAAGTATAAGGGAGGCTGGGCACTGTGGCTTAGGCCTGTAATCCTGACACTTTGGGAGGCTGAGGTGGGAGAATGGCTCAAAGGCCAGGAGTTCAAGGCTGGCCTGGGCAACATATTGAGACCCCATCTCTATAAAACAAATTTTTAAAAAATTAGCCAGCCATGGTAATGCATGTCTATAGTCCCAGTCACTTGGGAGGCTGACGCAGGAGGATCACTTGAGCTCAGGAGTTTGAGGTTGTACTGAGCTATGATTGTGCCACTGCACTCTAGCCCAGGCAACAGAAAGAGACCTTGTCTTTAAAAAAAAAAAAAAAAAGGTACAAGGGAGGATGTCTGTAGATTACAGGCAAATACTACATTACTACCCCATTTTATATCAGGGACTTGAGTATTCATGAATTTTGGTATCCAAGGAAGGTCTGAAACCAATCGCCCATGGATGCTAAGGCATGCCTATACATCCAGTGCTCTCCTTTTGAATGAACTTGGCCTCAGTTCCAGAAAGGATCCCCAGACTATTGGAAGGTACATCACACTTTCCATGTCCCTCCTTACCCCAAATAACCAAGAGGGTCCTCACCCTTGGAAATGACTTTTTAAGTGGGATTCTAAACCTCTTTGGTTACATAGGAAACTATTTTTATTTGCTCATTTATTTGTTCATTCATTTCCTTCACTCATTTCACTAAAATGTAAGCTTGACGAGGTCAACAGTTTTTTCTGTTTATTCACCTAGAACAGTGCCTGGCACATAGTAGATGCTCAATGGATGTTTATGAATTTTTGAACTAATTTATCCTTTCATTCCTCAAATGCTTATTGAATGCCTACCATGTGACAGATTGTCAATACTCAACATTAACAAAAATTCCACTGTAAATAAAATAAAATCACACGATGAGAAATATTTAAGTTAGAACAATCAGGCAATATTTTCTCACTCTAAATTCAGTCTAAATTTAAAACAGGGGCTGGGTGCAGTGAGTGGCTCATACCTGTAATCTTAGCACATTGGGAGGGTGAGGCAGGAGGACTGCTTGAGATCAAGAGCTCGAGACCACCCTAAGGAACATAGCGAGACCCCATCTCTATTAAATATGTGCGTGTGTGTATACATATTTTTAAAATATGAGGACAAGCCCAAGAAGAATGGCAAGGGACAATGTAGGTCAGTATGACACATGTCCCAAAATGATCTAACACAAAACAAAATTTAGGTTAAAAATGAAACAATTGGGGAGTAGATGTAGCTACCAAAAGATAGTACCAGAGATTATTGTGATGATGGGACAGTTCTGTAGCTTGACTGTGGTGGTGATTACACAAACTATACATGTGATAAATCTACATATAACTAAACACATACATACATACACAAATGAGTGCATATAAAACCGGAAAAATCTGAATAGTGTTGGTAGATATGCAAAACTGGAGAAATTTGAATAAGGTTGGTGGATTGTACAATATCAATCATCTCGTGTGATATTGTACTATAATTATTCAAGATGTTATAATTGAGGGAAATGGTTGAAGAACACAGGAGACTTCTTTGTACTACTTCTTGCAACTGTATATCAATTTACAATTACGTAAAAATAAGTGAATAAAATAAAATTAAACAGGAGGATGCTTAAAACATGTTTTATATTAGCACAACATTGGAACCAAGATAGATGCCCAGTAATGAGATAAACCTATATGACAGTATATTCAGTAATTTAAAAAATACAATTCTATGTCTCTGACATGGAAGGTTGATCACATTCTGTAAGCAAAAGACTTACAAAATATTCAAATACAATCTAATCTTCTTTTTAAAATGAGGAACATTTGTAAAGGTATACACCAAAATGCCATCAGTGTTTATCTCTGCTTGTTAGAATCATGGGTGATTTTATTTTTTCATATTGCTTCTCCATATTTCCTCTTTGTTTTCTAAAATGAGCAATAATGCCTAACAAATATCTATTGATGGTGCTCAGTTGAATTCTGTAAAGCTCTGGAACAAAAACCAAGACAAGTGGGAAGATCCTATGGAAAGACATTTCATTTCAATGTGAGGACGAATGAGCTACCTGTAAGCACTGTGGAACATGAAGCACCTCCTTGTCAGCCTGTGGCCTCCGATGTAAGTGGTGTTCCCCAGCACCTGGCGAATTCCTCCTTAGTAATGACGTGAACAGGAGCCTGCCTTATGCAGGCTGGGAGGGTGGACCCAACTCTGTGCCATTTGATTTTGCAATGAATTTAACAGATGCCACCTCTCATTTTAAAAGCTTCTTTTATGTTTCAAAGCACTTTCACATATGCTGGTTTATATTACTTTTAGTTCAGTACTTTTTTAAACAATCCTGTCCCTACCACAGTTCTGTACAGTAAGCAGGGTGGGTAGTATCCCCTCCATTTTACTGAAGAGAAAACTGAGGCAAGCAGAGGGTGACCTTTCGTGTTATGGGGTGAGACAAGGGTGAGTTGTGAGATCACATCTCCTCTCTCTTGACTCACCGCCCCACCCCTCTTTCCTCTAGCAGCACACAGCCTGTCCGTTCTCACCAGGGTTTGGAGACTGGGTAGACCTGGTCTAAAGAGGCTTGCATGATGGTGCTTCTTGAATGAAAAGCCAACAGTACTTGGCACAGTGATAAGTAGTACCAACAATGGTAACACCCACCTGAGTATTCCCACTAACTTACATGGATTCAGTCAATGTAAAATAACCAACGTGTTAATTCAGCATAAAAATCATGATCGATTAAACCAATTGGTTGACTTGAACAGCCCAAAAGGCTGGTGAATCTAGTTGGGCACCTCAGCTAATATACTTGCCCTGTACCTGCGTCCTTCCCTAGTCCCAGGAAAGGAGCCTATAAGTTGGGCTTCTGGGACAGTAAATAGTGAATAGGGTCCATATCGGGCTTAATGAAGCAGGGCTTTGTTACTTTTACCAAAGGAATTAACAGAGGAATTTTGTATTTATTTTGCAGTGGCAGCAGATTAAGCACTTCAGCAATAATGTGGCAATTCACCAAAAGAGGTCTTAGTTAGGTGCTATCTGAAATCATGAAGTTAAGTGGGAAAACATACACATGGAAAAGGTTTATATGTTTTAAAAAAATAAATCCAAATTTTAGATAAATGATACTCTTCACAAAGTATATTAAACAAATGACATATTTTCATTGGCTGATAGCGCCATTTAGACACATAGATCATTTTCTGTGTGCCAAGCCCTCTGCTGAGCACCTCTCCTTACATCTACCCCCATGCACATCGTTACGGGAGGAAACTGGGGGGTCAACGAGGTTAAGGGCATTTCTCCCAAGTCACACAGCCACCAAGTGGACCACAGGATTCCAACCCAGGTCTGATGACTCCCAAACCAGCATACTTCACCATTACTTGTTCTCTCGAAATGCTGACAGTATTAACATATGCTCTTTTCATAAGCAGGAAGTAATGAAAGTTTCCTTACAATGGCATAATATTAATAAATCACTACAGGAGATGCCGTGTTAACTTGGGATCAGCTGGAAAACAAGTAGAAAAACTAGGCTAGACTTGACACATAACAACACACAAGGAGGCAGAAATGGGATAGATAAGTGGGAAAGAATAAAGGTTGATGGACTCAATCTACCTACATTGTTAATATCTTAATACTGATATTGGTTATTGTTAACAAATTATTGATCAGAGTGATAATGCCACAGACACTTGAAATACTTTTCTTCTTAGCTACATAAAATTCCATCTCCAGCATTCAATATATTTGCTCATTCAACAACCATTATTAAGCCCCTACGATATGCCAGACACTGCTCTAGGCAACAAACAATTATTGAGTACCCAGCATGGGCCTGGCACTGCTCAAGGCAGCACGATTATCACAGTGGCTCAAACAGACAAAAGTTCCAGATTTGACAAAGTCAGCGTAAGCTCCTTGAGAAAATGAGGTAGCAGAAAGGGGGCTTGCGGTGGAAGACTTTGGTTTTAATCCTGGCCAGATGGCCTTAGGCATAGTATTCGAATCTCTCTGAGTCTCAGTTCCCTCACCTCTAAAATGAGTATAATAATATTTGTTTTTATTATATCATCTTTTATTAGGAAAAATGCTAGTTTATATGTGAAAAAAAAAAACCTACTTGTTCTTTGGTCTTAGAGAAATTGAGGTAGGAATAAAAATTTTGTCCTCATTATTAAATCCTTCAAAATCCTTCATTCTATATTTTCCATGATCTAAGCTTTCTGGGCTTAACGTTAACCATGTGTAAGACTTGCTGGGTCACAATAAGGTCACTTCCAGACCTTGCCACCAATTTCAAAGTCTGTGTTACAGGCTTAAGATACCATAATTATGTATGTTTCCCCTTACTGTGGAAGGAAGTCCGATTTAAATTATATCTTAGTGATTACTTTAAAACTTACATAGAGAGATGCTAATACTTGACTAGTTATTTAGAAACAGACCCATTACAATTGATTATTATTGAAATCTTTCAGTAACTGTCTTTCCTGTGTTCTTCCATGATGATATTTCATTTCAAGAACTAACTAGGAGGTAGGTATAAGGGGGTGTGTCATAGGACCACAGGGACAACCGTTTCCCAGCACTCAGTTGCGCTTTATTGATTAAATCAAAGAAAACCATTGGTTCCGATCTAATCTGTCCCTACACAACCTCTCTCAACCAGGATGTGTTGGAAGGCGTGGGATTTCCAACCTGTTTTTATCAGCCCAGCAAATCAGAGTTCTGCTTTCTAAACAAAGACATGCCAACCTTGAGCCGCTATGAAAGCCAACACAAGCCAGACATTGTACACAAGTGAAAAGAATATAATTAGCAAAGTTATAGTCACAATTAGGAAATACCTCCTCAGAAAAGTTTCCACTTAACTCTGACCAGGGCTCAAATTACCATTGTGCTTAAGGAGGCCTCTGTCTCTTGGCTGTCTCAGAGCTTTGCAACAGATCTATGAATGCCAGCGCCATCCACAAAACACAGATGCACAAAATCTAATGCTGGAGATATATATATTAAATTGCAGATGTGAAAAACAAATTGAGACATCAAAGTTATAACTTAAAAAGTAAGAAACATACTCTCGGAAGTGACCAGTCAAGTGTTCGTTAAATTATGCTTTCTCCGAGCTCTTTCTTATCTTTTCTAACCCTTCCCCTTTCCCACCCTAAAGAGAGGTTCGAAGAGAGAGATTATGAAAGCAAGACTGGGTACTTACTTCATCTCTAGGATCTCCTCCAGCTGTTTCCTCCTCTCCATCCGGAGGTTGGCCAAGTGCGCTTCCTTTTCAGCCAGGGACTGCTGTGTGGAGGCGAGGCGTGCCTTAGTGGCATCCAGCTCCTGCCTGGTCTTCTCCAATGCGTTCATCAGTTCTTCTATCTGAAAGGCACATGGAGTTCAGGGTGTCATTCCCCCTTCATTCAAGCACAAGGCATTCCTCGCTAGGCTGTGTTCTGATAATAAACATGCAAGGAAATCCTAAGTATCCCTGAACTGGGCACTGTGTCTTGGAGCCCTTTCTTTCTTTGTCACTGGTTAAAAATAAATGTTTCAAACACAAGAAATGTCCAAATTTCTCCAAGGTCCGTGTTCAATTGGATTGCCTAATAACCTTTATAGAAACTATTTAATATATTTATTAGAAGTGGGGGTGTGTGTGAGTGGCTTGACCCAATTTCAACCTGTGTTTGGCAAAAATCTCAGATACTTCCTCACAGTTGAAGGAAGGAGCCTCTCAAAATGCACTTTGCTCAGCACGGTATACATACTTTTGTGCATAGGCCCCTGAGTACTTTGACAGAAAGTTAATCTGCGTGTTTCAGATTCATTCATGTTTTAACCTATCAAAGCCTTGTTTGGTAAAAGCTATTCTATGTCCAAGGGGCCTCAGGAGCCCCTCTCACCTCACCTCCCTGACTTACATTCAGGAAACAAGGTTTGGCCAAAAGTAAACAGAATTCCAGCCACAAAAGGTTCAAGTTTGGTTTGCCCCTGAAGTTTGAGAGGGTTCTAAACTTGAAATAAATGACATGTAACTTTTATAGGGTGCTAATACACCATAGAAATAAGCCAGACTATCAAATATCCAGGATTTTCAGCCAGGTCCCAAAATATTGGACCACAGAGCCCTGGGGCAAGGCCTTACCCTCCCCAAACCACTGGGGACTTTTAAAAGCCAATACACAACAAAGAGGGCTGGTGTTTATGGTTACGTTCCAGAGACTTCCGTGGAGCAAGCTGGTAAAATGCCATCCCTTGCGTAGACGCAGGCTGCATGTCTACCCTGCTGATCCAAAATCATGGTTCCAGGAAGTTTCTAGATTCCAGAGCTGATGTTTGGCTTTTTAAACCACCCTTCCAGCTGAATTTGGCAGAGTAGGCTCATCCATCACTAAAGTCAACAGAACGCCCTTCAAAACGTGTCAATGACATGTTAAGTTCCAATTCATAAAGACTTTCTACACAATTTCTTCAGTTTTACATGGAATTTATTCAGAATAAGCATTATAGTTCACATCCAAGGTAAATTACATGCTTTTAAGATTCAAAAACCCTCCATTTTGCCCTGATAAAAAGAGGAGACTTAATGACCATGTAATTTAAATCAAAGCCCGAACCAAAAACAGTTTAAAAAGCAAGAATGTAAAGGATAACCTGTGGAAGTCACAGAGCCACACCTATTTAACTGTAGAATAGATAGCATTATTCTCTAACTTTACAAATATATAAAATTTAAAAAGCCATAATAAGCTTTTCAGTTTCTCATACAAGTTCATAGAACACCACAAATATTAGAAGCTCTCCTACAAAGCAATACACGATAAAGCTAATGCAGAGATTTTACTTTTCCTCCCTTTTTTTTTTTTTCCTATTTTTGATAAACTCAATAGCAGTGTCCAAAAAACTCAGAATTATGGTTGTTCCAAATGCCAATTCAGATAGTCTAACTGAGCCTCCATATGAGGTGTCCTATGACCTCAGGACCCCATGGCCTTTATTGCAAACATACTATTGATTCCAGGGGAGGGGAGGTCTCCAGGATTCCCATCTGCTGAAACTGATCTGTCTGCAATCTATAGACACAGAGCTACTCAGCTGGGCTTCCAAGGTCTTAGTTCACCTGCCACCAGACTGCTTGGGGCAGGCACCAACTGGTTTTACATTTACCCAATGTTACACTTAGAGCAATGACTTGCAGGCTGCTCCAGTCATTCTAGCAATAACCACATGGAGAAACCCGGGCACCTAGGAGATGAAACACAGAGATTTAACTGACGGAGATGCCATTGGTTTCCATCGATAACTCCAAGTATGAGATGAGACTGCTATTCTCAATACCTTGAAATAGCTTCCCAGGCCAAAGCTTCCCCCTCATCCTAATCATGTGCCCCTCAGCAGTGAGTGTTACACACAGAGGACCGGGGAGCCCTGGCCTTAGATACACCCTTCTAGTCTCAGCATAACACCGTTTCTCTCTAACTTTTGAAAACAGTCACTGTGCTCTTGGAGTCTCAGTTTCCCTGAGGATGCCTCCTGGTCCTTCCTGTAGTTAATGTTTGATAGTTTTGCGAGCTGTTTTCTTTGCTGCGAAAACAGGAACCTTAAAAAGCAAGAACTGTTTTCCCTGCTGTCGTCATTAGTGTGTTTCACAATATTCCAGCTCTCCTCCGGATGGGGACATGCCAGGACCACACTTCCCCTCTGTAAGTTGGGTGTAGCTTTGCAATCAAACCACTGTCCTTTCCAGGTAGAAGAGTTAGGTGGTAACATGCAACTCCAACCTTCCCCTTTCCCTGCCATGGTGACGGAAGAACCAAGTTTTAGATGATACCTCTTTCCGTCTGAGTCCCTAAGTGACCACAACGACACCCAAGGCCAACCACAACACATAAGCAAGATATAAACTTGTGCTACACCACTGAGATTGGGGGCTGTTACTCCCAGCACAACCTGGTCCATCTTGACTGGTGAACCGTCCAATTTCTTAACGAGTGCTCTATACCTGCCTCCATCTCCCATGACTAATCACCTCTCATCAAGAGGAAACAGCTTGTTATTCTTGCTATCCCATGGATTTCTACTCCTGCAGGCCACTGGTACCTTCCTTCTTGCCAAATGTCTTTTCCTAATGTGTAGCTTGCACAGCTAAACACTGCCCCAAATCTATCTGCCTCTTCTATGAAGTAACATTTTAACCAACTATATAAATGTAGTTTGTATCTTAACCACCACCAGATTAGTATAATGGCATCACTTACTACCTGTGTGACTGAGACAAGTTCCTTCACCTCTCTCAGCTTTAGTTTCCTCATCTGCAAATAAGGGACCATGTTGCTTTCCTATTATTAATAGATGTTTGTGGGCATCATTAAGTGAGATGATGTAGCCCTCTTCTAATTGACATTCTTTTCTGATAGTAAGAATAAAGGGTATTCATTGTACAAAATCTGAAACATGCAGATCTGAAAATCTTTAAATTTTCATCTTATTCACCAATAATATTATTTTTAGTTAAGACCCTCTCAAATCCCATCACCTAAAGATAAACATTATATACATTTTGTTATCTCTATCTCTATATATGTGTACACATAACTGGGATGCTATATATAAATATATACATATAAATATATGATTTTATAAACAATTAATATATTATGATCACTTTTCCTTTTTATAATTAGTCTTTTGGAAATACAGTTCTAATGAGTGAGTGGTGCTCTACTCACTTTCCATTCGCCTGCACCTGATGCTTCCCTTAGTGCTATGGTCTGAATGTTTATGTCCCCACCCCAAATTCACATGTTGAGATCCTAACCCTAACCTGACAGTATTAGGAGGTGGGGCCTTGGGTCTTGCTATTAGGTTATGAGGGCAGAGCCCTTATGAATGGGATCAGTGCCCGTATAAAGGAAGCTTAAGGGAGCTTCTTTGCTCCTTCCACCATGTAAGGACACAGCAAGAAGTCAGCAGTTTGCAACCCAGAAGAGGGCTTTCACCAGAATGTGACCATGCTGGCACCTTGATCTTGGATTTCCCAGCCTCCAGAATGGAGAGAAATAAATTTCTGTTGTTTATAAGCCACCTATTCTATGGTATTTTGTTATAGCAGCCCCAATGGAGTAAGATATATAGGAACGTATTTCCCTGTTTCTTTTGCAAATCCCTCATCTTCCTGCAGTCCATAAGGACCCACAAGTGGTCCTTCCCCTTGTGACTCTGTACTAGAGACATTTCCTCACCCATGTAGATACTCAGGACAGGGACTGAGGTATGTCTCCAGGGCTCTCACCTCTATGCAGATACCTCTCCAACCTTCATCTCCTTTTGTTCACTTGACCTCTTTTACATGTACCTAACCACCAGTTGATCAATTCCATCTGGATGTACTATTATCACTTTAAGTTGAGGATGACCAAAAGCCAACTGTTGATCCATGTACCTCCGTAAACCAAATCCCTATCACCCATCTTCACCCTCCCAACCTGTATAACTAACACATCCACCATTTGGGTCCAACATCCTGACCTTCTCTCGTCACTCATATTTAAGACCTCAGAAATATTTGTCTTTTCCTTCTTCTTCCTCTTTTATTTTCCATTCATCACCAAATCGTATGGCTCTATTTTGGAAACACTTCTTAGATCCATCATTCTCTTCTATTATTACTTTTGACACTCAAGCTCAGGTCCTTTCCTCTCCCACATGTATGATAGGGTTGAAAATAATTATATAATACATGCATACATATATGTGTATGTGTGCTTACATGCATGTGCATATGGGCATGTGTGTATTCCAAGCCTCTGTCTCTACCCTTTCCCAAGTGACGACACAGCTTTGTCTGATCAGCATCTCCCCACCAGAGCATATTTCTCAGGCAGATCTATTTCTGGATTTTATGAAACAGAATTAGCAAATGGGTGGCAAAGTGAAGCTATGAAACTGGGTGCAAAGGGATAGGCTTTGCAGAACAGTCTAAGGTGATCTATGTAATAGAAAGCTGGAGAAGGAAGGAAATAAGTAAGGGAAGGAAGGAGAAAGAGCCTGGGGCTTGGGACAGAGAAAGATTTTATTTTAAGGGCAGAATAAGAGAATTGGGGAGGAGAGAAAGGGGTAGAAAAAAAGTTGGTAGGGGTTATTCCTGGGCTCCTTCAATGTTTTCTAAAGACACAATTTGAAAGTTGGACTTTCCTTTTGGTTTTTTTTGGCTGTTTTCACTGTGTGTCTTTCAATGTGTCTTTGAACTGGGCCCCGCAGGTCCGGGATTCAAAGAGGTTCCACGGGAATTATTGTCACAACTTGTCTCCCCATTGCCAGGAAAACATGCCTAAACCATCAATATTCTTCAAAAGATAACTGGTCTGGCTCCAACATCTCTAGGATTCCTATTATCCACAGCAGTGGTTTTCAAACTGTGTCCCTAGATCACCAGGGGTTCCACAAAAGTGTCTGAGGCTGATAAACAGGTTAGTGGAATGGGAGGAGGAGTGTGACTCAGCAGAGATCTGAGTCCACCATCCCACACTCAAAGGGAGTTATTCTGCTTTTATCTGTTTTATATATGGCATTCTGCTTGGGATTTAATTTGAAATTTTTTTTTAATTTTAATATTTTAAAACATGAGAATGTTTAAAAGCATGGATTATGGAGCCAGACTGTAGTAATACCTGCTTCACCACTAACTAGTCAGGGAACGTTGGGAAAGTGTCTGAGCTTCCTCATCTGAAACAATAGTACCTCTCGTAAGAGTTATTGCAAGTCATTACGTGAAGCAATGAAAGTAAAGCTCTTAGTGCAAGGTCTGGCAAACATGAAAACACTTAGTACTTCCTTAACACAAGAGGTAACACAGTATAGTGGTTAGGAACATAATTCAGGAGCTAGCCTGTCACTTATTAGCTGTGCACCTCTAAGTGAGTTATACAAAATTGAAGCTTCAAGTTCCTCACTTGTGATGTGGGGCTCATGCCTGAACTCAGCTCCAGTTTTTGTAAGGATCAAATGGGTTGGTATGTGCAATGCTCTGAGAACAATGCCAAGTACTCAGTGCCACATAAGTGGCAGCTCTTAATAATCCAGTGCCTGGTAGGTATTCAGCCCATTTCATGTTTGCTTATTACTGCATTCACCGATCCCCAGCCACACACACACACACACACACACACACACACACACTTGCTGGACTGCCCCACGCTCACTCCTCTCTTACTGAAACTGCCCATCCATTGTTCAAGGCCCTGTCTCCACCCGGCCTCCTTCACAGCATGCAGGGAACAAAAGCTGGAGCTCTGGAAGCAATCAGAGCTGGGTCAAGTTTGGGTTCCACCTATAGGATCTCTGACCTCAGACCAATCTTAACCCAATGCTTCCTAAACTTTGCTAAACATTAGAATCCCTCAGGAAGCTTTTAAAAATCTTGACACTGTGGTCACACCCCTCCCAATTAAATCAAACATTTGAGGGTGGGAGCCGGGCATCTGTATTTTATTAAAGATCCAGGTAACTCCAAAGTGCAGCCATGTCTGGGAACCCTAGACATTACTGACCTCTCTAAACCTGCAGATCCTCCTCTATAAAGTGGAGAGAAGACAGAAGCTTCCACAGAGGATTGACGTGAGCATAAAGTGAGATAATGCCTATACCATACCCAGCCCGCTTGCCCAGCACCCTGGAAGGGACCAACACATGCCGGTTCCTAACTATATCACCTCTGCCCAACCCAAGCGCCTTCAGTTTTCACCGCTGCACCTGTTCTGCACAATGTGTATGCTTAGTTGCTACAAATAACTGGACTGCAATCCCTGGAGGGCAGAGGCCATGTCTCCATCTTCTTTGGAAGCCCCTTCAGCACCTGACAATGTCCACACTCAGTAAATACCTGCACAATGGGAGAAAAGGGAACACAAAGACAGGATTCTCAAACACCCTCCTTTGACCCACTTAGTGCAATGATGAATGAAGTGTAAGTCCAAACTTGGTACTTTCCTACCCCATAAATCAGGGGTCCCCCTGCCATCCTCACAAAATACCCTTCAAGTTCTTGCTCTGTTTGCCTCGAGCACCTTCCCTTTGCTAGAGAGATGAGGAGGGCTCAGTTACTCGGCCCCTAAAAGGATGGAGGCCGTGTGCTCAGACGCAGCCAGGAGCACCCAGGAATCCATGACTTTCATAGAGGCGCAATAAAAATTTCCCAGGTTCTGCACTGGGGTAGAAGCAAGAAGCTTTAAGTCGTGGCCTGCGTTCCACAAGCTCTGTCCCGGGGCCTGAGAGACATGCACTCCTCACTTCCTTCATTCGACCACCCAGCTGGGTGTCTCCCAGCTGCCAGGCACTCTGCTGGACACTAGCCACAGGCCTGTCTGCAGAAGTGGTCTGGTTTGTCCGGGAAGCCCAGAATCAAACAATTATTTAATCACAATTGTGATTTTAAAAAGAAAATATTAAATAGAAGTATCGAGTGATGCAAGATTGGAATTATAATCCTATATCTGGAAAGCTAATATTTCATTTAAAAATCTTTTGCTTTGGTGTTACATATCTAGAACATAATCATTAAAGGTTTCTTTAAGCTAGATGTCAATGTGGCCACACCAATCAAAGAAAGCAAACAAAAACAACGCTGACTAATTGTGTGCCATTTCTGATTTTATTAGTCATTCTACACTGCAGATCATAAAAACCCTATTCTAAAATAGTTCAGTTACCAGGAAATATTCAACCGTATTTGAATAAATCATAACTGTACGCTTTAAGAACAATGAAGCCATCAAATGGATTTCTAAAGAGTCTAGTGTTTACGCGTGGCTCTGGAGAAACTGTCGGATCTTTTAAAGTGAACAGCGGAGCCTTAAAACAATAAAATAAAAAAACCTGTTTAAGACCTTAAATCATTAACATGTGTCGACTTAAACTTACACATACATTTGCGTTAACTAAATATTTGAAAACCAGCCTCTCTCTCAGTTATCTGCCAGGACCCCGCTCCGGGTTCCACGTGTCTCTTCCCGACGCACGGTGACTCCCTGCGCTCTTCAAGAGGCTTGCTTGGCGAGAGCTGATGTTCAAATATTTTGATAAGACCATTTTTCCCCTTAAATTATATGTCAGGATTGAGTCGGTGTGTATTCTGTGTTAATGATTGGAAATTTTTAAAGCCGTATTTTAAAAACAGACTGGCCTCTTCTGCATCAGCCTCCACCAGCCATCTCGGCTTCCTGTCTTCATTCCACCCTGAGCGCAAGAGGATGGTTTTCAGTTTGCACCAGAACACAGAGCCAGTGCAATCCCCACGTCCCCGCTTACAGCAAATCTGGAATGTGAATTGGTCCTGTGGGAATAGCTGGACTTGGCCCAGCTCGACTCTGGGCACAGAAGGTCACCCTGAGATCATGAGGTGAAGATAAATGCGTCAACCCCCCTCCTCAGCAGCGGCAGCTTCTCAGACAGCGGTGCTGTGGGCTGAAGGGTCTATGAAAACGAGGACTACTAATCTTATTTTTCCAATTACTCTTATCTGACATTGCTATCTCCTCCTCCCTCCCACCTCCCCACTGCTGCCTTAGAGTGACACCTTTTGGAAAAGGTTGAAAATGAAAATCCCCAGACTGCTTTCTGCCTGGACCTGACCGTCCTCAAGCTTACGTTTGTGATTTGTTTTCTTCTCATTGAAGTTTAAGCATCTAGGAGCTTTGCTTAAACGTGTTGCCTGTGATCCTTCTACTGCAAACAAATACCCCCACATCAAGTAAATCCGTTTAGGCTCAGGCTCTTTCATTTTGACGACACTTTAAGTTCTCCCTTTCCCCTTTCTCTTCCCAGGCTTATCAACAAAACTCCATGGCACAATAAAAGATGGATGGAGAAGAAATGTACAAAAATACATACATCTAACGGAGTCTGTTACAGAGTACAAACGAGTGACAGTTGCTTAAAAATGCCCTTGAGCACTCTTCATTCCAGATGGGACTGGGCTCAGTGGAAGCTTCCGTGAGAAAAAGTCTGTGTGGCTGTGTTTCTGGGTATGTCTGGTGTAGATACGTCTTGAGCAGCTGGGAGGCCATCTTTATTTTATGTGTGTCACAGTTGTGCGGCACGGCAAAGGGCTGGCCTTTTCCCTAACTGTTTGAGACAGTCTTGAGAAGCAGTATTGGGCTGGTGAAGGACATGGACTCCCAAGCCAGAGAGCCTGGGTCCTAATCCGGCTCTGGCTACATACTGGCTCTGTGATTTTGAGAAAGGTACTTCTGTGCATGTCAGTTTTCTCCTCTGTAAAATGTGAATAATAACTGCACCTCCAGGGTCCCTGTGAGGAATACCTGAGCTACAATAGCTACATGCATGGCATGGAGTAAGCATGCGTAACCTAGATTGTCATCAACAGTGGTATTAGTTGAAATACTGGTGCTCAGTTTTAAGCCTATAAGAGAATAAATAAGCAAGATAAAGGGTTGGATTCCCATTTTCCTATATTTTCAGAAAGATATATCATATTTTTTATCTTTAATGAAATGGTAAAATTTTTTTTTTACCATGCAACCTACTTTATAACAAACTAAATTAATCACACACAAAATATGCATTGTCCATGGTTTAATCTTACTTAGGCTAAGTTCCAAACATAAAGATGAAGGTACTGGGGAAGATAATAGAGCAACGCTATCCAGTAGAACTTCCTACAATAGGGACAGTGGTCTAATTTGTACTGCCTCGCACACATGCCACTACTACTTGTGTTTATATGGTACTTCAAATGTGGCTCGTGCAACCTAGGAACTGAGTTTTTCATTTAATCTTAATTAATTAAAATTTAAGTGTAAATAGCCACATGTCTAGTGGCTACTCTGTTAGAAAGAGCAGTATCAGAACATCCAATTTCACGACTTTTTTGTCCAACAGTGATGTTCAGAAATTATTTCAATCTTTGTAGAAAGTTTACCTTTTTTTGATCATAGGAGAAAAACTTTTCAATTCCTTTAAATTCAGTATAACTCATGAATTACCATTTGATCCAGCAATTCCACTTTCAGGATTTATTCTAAGGATATAATAAAGGTTATTCCCAGAGGAATTTATTCCAAGGATATAAACATATTCATCACAATGTTGTTTATAAAAATCAGAATAAAATTGTGTAGGTATGTGTATATATACTTATATATACACATACTACACATACATATACAAACATACATATATGTATACACCTTCCAAAAAAATGAGTTACATAAACTATGACGGGAGTGTGTGTATGTGTGTATAAAAGTGTTACAAAGAAAGTGGAAAACAAGTTAGGAGCATCTAATTGGTGAGATGTTGGTCAGACATTCAACACTAAGTAGAAATATTTAATGTAAAGGAAAGATGCTCATGAAATCTTAAGCGAGAAAAACAGGTAAGTAAATAAGAAGTGAAATTCAACCCTAACTGTGTATGGGGTTTTCAATGTATATTCATAGGAAAAAAAGACTAGAAGGAAATGCATCAAAATATTCATTATGGGTTTGTTTTCTAGGTTTAGGGATTTCATATAACCTACTATATTATGTTTTGTACTTATTGCTGTAAGCATGCATTATTAACGTGAAAAAGACTAATTCTTAAAATTTCAACCGAGAAAAAGGTCTACATAGAAAGAATTTCTACTCCCATGGAAAAATGAGGTGCTAATAGACCATAGCCTCTAAAGGACAGGAGTGAAGCAGGCCTCCAGAAAGGACAGGGCCCTCTAGCGGCAGTTACAGTGGCAGCTACCCTTAGCCAAAATGACCTTAAGATGGGCCACACTTCTAGGTGTGAGTGCTTTTGGCCCTGACAGTGCCCTGCCACTTCTACCCTGCCCCACAATGCATTTTGCTCATTTCACCTTGTTCCCTAATAAAGTTCCTATGGGTTTTAGAAATCCAGTATGGTTGTTTGCTTCTTTTGTGACTGTTTAGCATTGTCTGAATTTGTTGTTATCATTTTGTTTCTGCAGCACTCCAAATAAGTAGTCAGGGCCTAGGAAATCAGAACCATTTGTCCATGCCACTTGGCTACCTCTATTATTAAAAGCAGGGTCTGCTCATTCCCATTCAACAAATCAGGGTGTTTCTCCAAAACAGACAAACTTTCTTGTGATACAAGAATCAGTGCGGAAGCAATTCCAATGAGGAAAAAAGAAATGGGTCTCTTTTACTCTGAATTCTCCTGTTGGCTTGGCTCTGGAGGAGATGCCTGTTGATGGTGACAAATTTCAAGCTGACTCCTGGCCATACCCTTCAGTATCCTTGCATCACAGTTCCATCTACTTTGAGCAACAAGCAGTGGTCTCCCTGCATGTCACCTTGCTCCTTGAGCACACGCAGTCTAGTGCATCCTGGCATCCTCCCACTGGGAACAGCATCTCTTCAAACACAGTAGATGGTCAATAGACAATTGTGGGAGGGAAGCTGAAAGGGAGAAAGGAAGAGAAGGGCCTACACGGTAGAAAGGTAATCATTACCTCTGATTTAAATGATATAGCTTCCCACACCCTATTTAATACTCACATACTCCAAAAGAAGCTGGCCATTTAACTGTTGGGTAACTCAACCTCAGAAAGGGAATGGAATTTACCCAAGAATTGCAGGTGGTTTGCTCTTCACCAGGATGTAAGTCTGATTGTTGAGTACAAATATAATGGGAGAATCGTTAGAGGAACTACGCTGAGAAGGTCTGGAAGGAAATCCTGGGCCATGAGCCCCTCAAGAGCAAGACAATCTCTGGCTCACTTTCCTCAATGTTCCTAGGCTTGAACACAACATGTAGCACATGGCACTCACAAATGCATGGATGAATATAAACCAGTGAATGAATCTTGGGTCCCTTTTGCATCACTGGAGCTGAGTATTCACCAGGTACTTTGATCTCAGCACTGTTCCAAAATGCCTTATTGGCTTTTATATTTCCTTTTAGTTTTCTATTACTGCACAGTAAGCTACCTCAAGCATGGCTGCTCACAGTTCTGGTCAGAAGTACAGGCATGGTGTGACTGGGTTCTCCATTCAGGGTCTCCTAAGGATCCCGTATGAAGACATTGGCAGGCTGCATTCTCATCTGGAGCCCAGGGGCCTTTTCCAAGCTCACGCGGTTGACACAGAATTCAATTCCTTGCAGATGTAGGTCTGTGGTCACCATTTCCTTGCCACTCATCGAGGCCACCTGCATTCCTTGCCACACAGCCCCCTTCACTTTTTCAAGTCAGCAGTGGAGAATCTCCCACACATCAAATCCATCTCATGCTTTGACTCACCTTCAGGAAGAGCCCAAACCCTTTTAAGGGCTCACCGGATTAGGCCAGGCCCATATAGGATAATGTCCATTTCTTAAAGTCAACTGTGGCACATAACATAACCTAATCGAGAGAGTGACACCTCATCACATCCACAGCCAATATCCACAAGGTCAGTGAGGCCATTCGCATACACGTAAGGAAGGATCCCTCCCAAAATATCACAGCTATGAGGATTTCAGCAGAGAATTTTCATATTGTAAATGCCTTCCATTCCTGAGGGCAGCAGCATTGAAATCTGTGCCTTGACACCTACTGAATCAGGATATGAAACTGACCTTAAGAGTCATGTGACAAAAATGTCATAATTGTGTCCCCTTTTCATAAACCAAACCATCACACACACACATTTTTAAGCGTAATGTTCAACAACAGCTATCAGTGTGCATCACATGCAAACCCATAAATGCCACCAGCAGGTACTGGTTTCCGTATAATTATAATCCAGGTAAGTAAAAAATCATAGCAAAGCTTCATTATCCTCAGGCTAAATACATCCTCCAGACTGCTGGCTTGCTTAGCTCCGCAGGCGGAGGAAAGCAAAAACCAGACATGAAGTGCCAGAAGGAAATCTTCCGCTTCAATTTCTCCTTTATTTAAACCATTTTATAGCGGCTTTATGTTGACCCTGTTGCTTCAGGAGAAGGAAATCCTCCCAAATGGGTCCCCGGGGCACAGCATCCCCCACAGCGACTTGGCTCCCTCCTCTCAGAGCGATTACTGCTCTATGGAAAACACTATTCTTAATTGGTTAACTTTGGGAAAATCACTTCATACCGAGAAGACTCGGAACAAAGGCGCCCACCCAGTCGGTTCTCCCCGCGTGCAGAGGACGGGTGAAGAGTGTGAGAGACGCCACGTAAGCAAGGCTGACAGACGCAACCTAGCTTCGTTTTTAAAGCTGAACTGGGGGCTCTCCGCTCTCGCTCCATCTCCAGGCGGAGGAAGTAACCAGGCGGTCACAACAGCAGATCCGCTAAACCCTCCCTCTCCCTTGCATCTCTGCAGCCATCAGCGAGCTGCCCAGCATCGTCCTGGTCCTCCAGGGAGGGAGACTTTGCTTTCTGGCCATCCAGCTGCACTAATGAGAGCGGGGTTTCGACACTGGCTCCCTGGACCAGTTCCTCTGCTTCTCACTCGGCTCCACACCACAGACGGCCCCCAGCCCCTGCGAGAGGCCGAGTATTGGTCCCAGGGGAGCCTGGCAGAGAGTGGCTGGACGGCAAGGGTCAAATTCAGCCACTCCTATAAAAACAACGAAAAGTACACATCCTGCTGCCCATAATTTTCGTGCTTAAGAGCAGCAACTTTTGTTTTTCCCGATTCCCCTGATGTGTGGGAACACTCACTGTTCATCTGGGCAGAAATAAAAACACTCAAATCTTAACACGTGACACTGGATTCTTCAAAAATTCATGACTGTGATAAAAAGTACTCTGTCAGATTGTACGCGCTTTATATTCACATATTAAACTCCAGGCTTCACCGAATACTTGTATCATGCTTTGGAAGTAGACATCTATGTTTTCCCTAAAGGACATTTTCTACAATTGTATGCCTTTGAACTGTGTCCTCAAAATAAGTGATTTTTTTCCTGGTAGCTCTTTTCATATTTAAAAAATTCACTGTTTTTATTACCAATATGAGATTACAGTCTAGTCCCCTATAAAGTGATTAAACATAATCCTGTATCAAACGAACCCTGGTATCAAATAGTCTCAAGACAAATGTAAGTGAAAACGTGGGATTCCTTCTTGAATGCCAAATATTCACTCAAGGATCTGATAGCTTCAGCTGGGACTTTCTCTCTCTTTCGCGGCTTCTCAAATATTTAAATTGCTTTGTTTAAAAATATTATTTTTCCCCTGCTTTCTTCAAGAATGCACACTGATATAACTATTAAATAGCTATAACAAAATCGTGATACCTCTTTTCAAGAAGAAAAGCAGCCTCGATCCTTAAAATACGTAACAACTAAACATATATCGAAATGAATACCCCATTTTGGTGGGTCACACTCAGTAACCTTAAAGGTGCCTCTATCTGGGAAATAGTTCCTTTTGGACCAAAAACAATTAGGCTGTGTAATTTTGTGCTGAATCCCTTCAGATAAACCGTGTGCGCACAGCCGGGCCACTCTCTCGCGCTGGCGTTGAGGCCTGGGCTGTCAGGCCCACTTCTCTGGTTAATGTCAGTAGCACTATGTATAAAAGGTGACTCCAGTGTGTACAAATGTTGATCTTTAGAGAAGTCATGCCTAGACTCACACACACATCCACTCTTTCGTCCACTAGGTCAACGGCAGGAACAGAGGGCAGCCCGGGAAGGGACTTGCCAAGAGCAGGGGCTTACTTGTTAGGTTACATAGCCCTCAGGGACTTCCCTGCCTGAGATTAATCCATAATCCTGTTTTGTGTTTAAAAATTCAGGTTCTAAAAGCCTTGCCTATGAGACAGTTTCAGAGGCGATGGGGAAATGTTCTAATGTACAGTAACAAATTAAGTGCCAATGCAAGTAAGCACTGCAAAGAAAGGCACTGTGTGCAGTAGGTGGCACACAATTTTTGCCCTCATCCAAAATCATTCCTTTAAAGGTTCTGAAATGGATATTAAAACCATATTTTCATGGCTGGAGTACCTGTAGGTAAAATATTAAGATAAATAAAATAAAATAATAAAATGAAATAAAATAAACACACACACACACAAGTTGAAGGCATCTACGGTTTTTCTTATTGCTGGACAAGTTAAGCGAAATCAAGATGCCCTCTGATCGAAAACACAGCTGAGGTTCTGAAGAAATATAATATTCGCTGATGTGACTTCCAAACTAAATTTCATCTGAATACCAAATAGTAAGAAAGCTCTCATCTCAGCTCTGAACAATCCCATTTTTATTACATCAAAATTGTTTCTTCCCTTGCCAACCTCATTCTACCCCTTTTTGCTACAAACTTATTGTCCAGAAAGCTTCCTTTTACAGCTCTAGCAGACTCAACCAAAAAAAGCAGGCATTCCCAATGCTGTAGAAACCATCATGAACGTGTTCTCATCTGAATGACTCTAATAAAGTATAACTCACTCTACTCTAGAGCGAAGAAAGAGAATGTCTGGGGTGGACACACTTCTGAACAGGACAGCCACGTGAACAACTCCACACACCCCGACCACCGAGGGGTAGACAGAGCCAGGTGGCCTGGTGGCATCTTCTGCTTCCATTTAGAGAGAAAGAAAAGCATGACAGCTAAAAATCCACATTCCCGTTTCAATTTGTGACTCAGCCTGTGTTTAGAGTCGTTCCTGCTAAGATTTAACTTACAACGTTTGGCAACATAGCTGACCTTTTAAAAAGCAAAGGTGAGCGTGGAAAGAGTATGTTCTACCTGGACGCAACCATTGTATTCTAACAAAAGCAGCTCTAGTTTCCAAATATGACAATTAAAAAAAAAAAAAAAAAGCAGAGACAAGTCTCCAACTTGTTGCCTATGTTTTGATGTGTTGCATATTCTACTTTTTACTCCTTTGTGGAGCTCGCAGCTTGCAGGGGTGGTGGTGGGGGGGCGTGTGTGTGTGCACACAGCATCCTTCCTCCGCTCCACCACATGCCCAAGTACACAATGTTGCCCTGAGCAATAACTCATGGTAAGTCACCATTTCCATTTGTTATACTATGCACAGAAGGAAACAAAACTCCACAACTGAACAGACTGAGGAATCTTCACACACATAAGCAGTGACCTCCAAAATCAAAATATAATGTATAAAGAGGCAGTAGGGTTTCTATTACCTTGCAAATAAAGCATCAACTCCTTCCAGTGGTGACAAGGGCCCTGCACTGTCCAGCCCCTGCCTGCCTACTCGACCACATCCCACATCACTCTGGCCCTTGCAGAACCTGCGCTTTCTTACCATGACTTCTTCCCAAACCCCTCTTCCCAAACTCTTCAAGTAGCAGGCGTCTTCTCAACTGTCAGGTCTTGGTGTAAATGTCACCACCTCCAAAGGGCCCTCTGAGTCCTCTTAGATAAAGTAGCAGCCCACCTCTCATCTGTCCCTGGTATACTTTAGCTCAGCTCCAAGTTTATTTTCTACATGGCACGTGTCACAATTTTAAACTACTTAAGAATTTCTTTGTATGTATTTTCCCATTTCCCTCACTAGGCTCTTTGCTCCATATCTAACTTATGCACCTGGTATTTATAATACCCATCCTGAGGCCTGGCACATGGCTGACACTTAATGAACATATACGTAACTCATAACTAGAATTAGCAAAAAACAACGCCTAAAGATTATACCAGTGATTCTCAAAGTGCGTGTGTTGGGGGAATGGGGGCGTTCCCCAGCCAGCAGCAGTAGCATCACCACCTGAGAGTTGGTTAGAATGTACACTCTCAGCATCCCTCCCCTCAAAATTTCTACCTATTGAATCAGAAACTCCAACAGTTTGTGTTTTAACAACCCTCCAGATTGATTCTGATTCTGATGCATGTTCAAGTTAGAGAACTACTGGTTCACACGATATCGCCCACTTTCCAAAGGAAAGTGTCACAGACCTGCCTCTGATTGGCAGAGTGAGCATGTTTTTGCAGGGTACTTATCTTTATAAGCAAAGAGATTATCAACAGTCAGCTCAGAAAAGACCCCATATTTGCAAGTACTTCTGTGTTTGGGGGAAGCTCTGGGAAAGGAAGTGAATTTATTCGAAGGACTCCCTGGCTCACTTCTGTTTGAGCAGGTGGGCGATCAGGCCAAGTGCAAGGACCCTACAGTGAAATCACTGGCATGAGCATCCTGCCCTATCCATGGCAATGGTCAGATGACTGGGACTCTTGCTCCCAGCCCTCACCGATGGTAAAGTTTCTTGAGGATGGACATTAACCTGTCATCTTTGTACCCTGGCCTTGACCCAATACCTAGCATAGAGTGATGACTCATAAAGTATCTGTGAAGGAACCAATGGCTGAAGGAGCTGCCATGTCACCTGTACGGCTGGGGAAAGACATGCAATGAGGCTCTGCTTACTGAATTCATTGGTGGGCTGATAGCTTTGATATGAGAAAAGTGGTTCAAAAACATGAGACAGCCAGTGGTAGGTAGAGAAAAAGTGCAGGACTCAGAGTTATGAAAGATCCCAGTTCAAATCCTGGCCAATTGCCCCTGTGTGGCTTTGGCCAAGGTACCTGGTCTCACTGAGCCTCTGATTCCTTAACTGCAAATGGAGATACCAGGTCCTGCTGCACAGGGCTCTCGTGGGGATTACATAAGATTATAGGGTAATGGGTCTAGAATAGCATGAGGCACATAGTGAGTGCTCAAAATAGTTTAATAACCCATACTAGCATTATTGCTTCATTGCTTGACTGGAAAAAATGGATCAGAGGCCTATGCCTCTGATGTATTAATAATATGTATTCTGTAAGCATTTAAAGTATGTAAGCATTTAATGTAGTGTAATTTAATGCAGGAATGAGAATTACATTCCTGTCTGTCACATAGCTTTCAGTGTGATGGGAGAGATCCATCGGCATCCAACATGAGGAAACACAGGTGGTGAGGTTGGACTGATAAAGGCCCAAATCCCTTCTCTTCCACTTACCAGCTGTGTGACCTTGAGCAAGCCACTTACACTCTCTGGGCTTCTGCATGTGCGGAGTGGAGATAATGATACACTTCACTCAGGGTCATAGTGAGGCCTAGAGATTAGAATGTCCACGAAACACTCAGCTCTGTGCCTTGCCTTTAGTAGGCACTTGACAAATAATAAGTATTATTTACTAAACCAACCACCAACAATGAGCGGCACAGATTCCATCTCTGCTATAGAAAAGACATATGCAGAGTGTTAGAGACATAAACAAGGAGGGGATGATACATTCGGAAAAGCAAGACAAAGGGACAGGAGGCTTCCCAGAGTGACAGCATTGAAACTACATCTTAAAGCAGGGATCACGAACTCAACTGCTGCTGGGGCAAAGCAGTTATCAATCATGGACTGATGGCCACACAGGGAAATGCTCCTTAGCTGCTGCTGATTTCCACCAGGAAAAAATGCAGATTCTACGTGGCCAGATCTTTCAATTTATCAAAAAAAGTAAAAATATCTGAATTTTTCTACGACATCTTATTTTTAAATTAAGGGGAAAAACATCTGCCTAAATTCAACAACACATATCTCTGGGCCACATCTGGATCATGAGTGATCAGTTTTGACCCTTTATTTTAAAAGATGGGTAGAATTTTGTCAAATAAGGATGGTGGGAAGAGTATTCTACGGGCTGGGGCAGGGAGGCAGGAAAGGCCAGGAAGTGTCCAGAAAGCAGAACACTGCTCCAGGGGACAGAAAGGAGACCAAGATGAGAGGCAGGGTCAGGAAACAATGAGCAATGAGAAACGGCTTCCAGGCAGAGGTGTGGACGAGCTTGTCAGGTAAGTCTGGGAATGATGTCATGGAGAAGGAAGGAGTTGAAAATGCTGGAAGGGTAGCGAGCTGGCTTGGTCACTCTCTTCCACTCATTCCCTCTTTGGGCCTCAGTTTTCTTTTCTGTAAAGTGAGCTCATTAATTTTTTCTTGCTGATTTTCCTGAGTTCTAAATAGATTCTAGTTATCAGTCCTTTGGAAAGAGTTGGAACCCATTCTACTAAGTGAAGTATCCCAAGAATGGAAAAATAAGCACCACATGTACTCACCAGCAAACTGGTTTCCCTGATCATCACCTAAGAGCACATTTAGGAATAATATTGACCGGGTGTCGGGCAGATGTGGTGGGGGAGGGGATGGGTGTATACATACATAAAGAGTGCGATGCGCACTGTCTAGGGGATGGACACGTTTGAAGCCTTGACTTGGGGGGTGGGGGGCAAGGGCAATATACGTAACCTAAACTTTTGTACTCCCACAATATGCTGAAATAAGAATAAAAAAAAATGAGCTCATTAATTAAGTGAGGCTATCTTTCTTTCTTTCTTCTTTCTTTTTTTTTTTTTTTTTTTTGAGACAGGATCCCAATCTGTTGTCAGGGCTAGAGTGCAGTGGTATCATCATAGCTCACTGTAACCTCAAACTCCTGGGCTCAAGCGATCCTCCTTCCTCAGCCTCCCGAGTAGCTGGGACTACAGGCACACATCACTGTACTGGCTAACTTTCCTATTTTTTGTAGAGATGGGGTCTTGCTATGTTACTCAGACTGGTCTTGAACTCCTGACCTCAAGCAATCCTCCCACCTCAGCCTTCCAAAGTGCTAGGATTACAGACATGAGCCACCACACCTGGCCTAGGTGAGCTTTAAGCTCTCTTCTAGCCCCGTCCATGACACTCAGGGATGTCACCACAACTTCCCCAACACAGGGTTGCCATATGCTGCCTCTGTGCTCTGAGTTCTGAAGTTTCCTCTGTTAGGAGGAAAAGCGTCATTTGTCTGACTCAAGGACCACCTTTACTAGCCACAGAGGACAAGCTCACTTGAGCAACACAGGGGAAACTGGAGGCCGTATGCACAGAGTCAATCCTCAGATAAAGCAGTAGCTCAAATAATAACACATTCACCTTCACTGAATACCCACTTTGGGCCACATTCTGATCTATTTACTAGACAGAATTATCTTACAGAATGAGGCAGATCCTACTATTATTTCCACATTATGGATCAGGCACAGAATGGTTAAACAAGCCCAAGATCAAATAGCTAAAAAATGGGAGGAGCAGCAGTCAAGCAGGTAATTGTCTGATGCCAGCACCTTCCATCTCAGCCACTCTATCAACCTGCCTCCCCCGCAGAGTCTCTCAAATCTGTGGTCCTTTCGCAATGGTGTCTAAAATTTATGTGTTGGTATAACCTGAGTGGGAACGTTTTTTGGCCACGGGCACATCAAGAAAGACCAAGAATGAAGGTTCCCTCTTCTAGTCCCAAGGGTGGCCAAGGATGTGAGTGCTGGGGAGTTTTGTACTTCACTTGACAATAGAGGTGAGGTAAAAGGTCTCTGTGTCTAAGAACCTGGGTTCTGTTCCAAGGAGTCAAATGTCAGAATGAGTTCAAGTAAGTGGCAAAGTAGCTGGACCTGGAGAGATTTGGATTCTACCTGGGGTGGCTGAAGGGGTGGTGGATGTCATAGATGTCAGAGGCTTGCATCCCACTCCAAGAAGCTCCCCAGAGAGGTGAAACAAAGAGCCTGGGACTGAAACCTAAGGGCAGGGGTTCAGGAATCCACGGGAGGGAGTGTTTGGCACCATCCCTGAGCATCCCAGAGCCAGCCTCCTGGACCAAAGACAAAAGCCTTCCCTCAAACATGCTGGGTAAATAAACCTCAGGGTTCTTATAAGAACTCTAAGGGACACAGAGGGACCCTCACAATGTCTGAGATTGACTTTCCCACCAAGCATGGCAGATGGGGAAGGGTTATGAACTAACATTTCATTTGACTCAGAAAAAATAAAATATTGTGCTTCTGCATCCAAATACTATGGGATAAATTTGGTGAATTATAATTATATACACAATATATACATACATTAAGGCAGCTTCATATATTTGAGTGATTTTGTAAATATGAATATGGAAAGCCTTCCCTCTCTTACATAGATATATACTATGTATTCTAATTGTTTTTTCTTTAAATACTCTACATTAGGTTGAATCATAAAGATAAAACTCTATTTTAAAGATATTAATGTATATGTCTATCCATAGATACATAAATATTTGCTTCTATACCTGCTTTAAATGAAAGATAAATCAAATACTCTAGGGGTTTTCCTAAGCTCCAACATCAATACCCCCAAACTAATTAACTAATAAGTATTAATACTAATTAACAGTTGTATGGTATTTACCCTGTGCCAGGCATTGTCTAAACACTGTGAGTGTGAATAATTATCTATAATCCCATTTATTTCTCAAAGTGCCCTTTTGAGTTATCACTGCCATTTTATAGATGGTAAAACTTACAGAGAGATTAAGCAAACTTGCCCACAGTCACATGGCCAGTAACCACCAGAGCTAGGATTTGAACCCAGGTTGTCAGGCTTCAGAGTCTAACGCTACTAGAATACTTTGCTTTGTAACATCTATTGTAATGATTATCATTACAATAATGATTATCATGTTTCATGCTCTCTAGAAATTCATTCTTTGATTCGACAAAACTTATTATGGTACTATACCAGGTATGAAGGACTCAGTCTCTGCATGCATGGTGCTCACAGTCTAGAAAGAAACTTGCTCTCAAGTCCCTCCCTCCTTTCCCTGCTCTTCTCTTTCTCTCTTTCTCTTCCTCCCCTTTTCCTTCCCCGCTTCCGTCTCTTTCTCTGTCCCAAGGAAATTATCCATGGGAACAGACTTCACTTCACAACTTCATCCAAAAACTCACATGCACATACAGCAGTGATGTAATTTAACAGGTCTAAAAAGACCCAAAGTTTACAATTTAAAAAAGAAAATCACCAACCCAAAGATAGCAGGACATGGCCCAACTAGAAATAAACCCAAATTGCTGAGAGACATACAGCATGGAAATCTAGAAGGTTTGAAAGATAATGGTCACCACTATTGAAGAGATTTCTTTTGCTTTCAAAGTCTGTGAGCAGAGTGTGGTTCATAAACATCCTGGGGTTGGAGGCCTGTCTAAGTGTAATATTCTTGTAAGGGAAAGAGCATTGACTTCATCGCAAGCCAGGCCCTGCTGATGGCAGACTAAGACTGGAATGTGCAGATAATTATCTTTAAGGCCAGTCAACAGCTATATGTCTCCTGTAATATCACCTTCAAGATCAAGCCAAGACATTCCAGTCTGAATCAAGGTTTATTTATGAAAGGATTTAACACTTTTAGATCCCATATTGCTTGGAGGACCACCAATTTCCATTCCCAAATATCCAATTTCTTCAATTTCACAGAGCATGAATGAGATTTCAGGTTCCCCTATGTGGGGGGCGGGGGGAGAATTTTAAGATACTAAAATGCCTTTTCTTCAATGAGGTCAATTTCTTTGCTAACACCTCTGCAAAATAAAACTGCCACTAGGGACTGAAAGTAGAAAATACCATAAGTCATAATACCACATTCATGCAGATACAACCAAATTTTCAGGTATTTCCAGCTCAATGGTGTCCTTGTTCCCCTCAAACTTGAAAGGTCAAAGGAGCAATTTGATTGTGGGTGCTCTGAGTAGGCCACAGACAGGAGGAAGAATGGGCCTTCTACCAGCAAGGACACAGGCTTAAAGGGACACACAGATATCCAAAGCAACACAGCGTGATCTACTGGAGGGAATTGATTAATCTGGAAGGTTGTGTAAGGTTCTTCATTGGTGGTGTGCGGGACTGGTCAGACATCTTTTTTGAAGTACTGGCATAAACTGGCTTAACCTAGACCAGGGCTGGCATAGTATGTCGTGTGCAGTGAAAAGTGATGGCACCCACTAGTGAGGAGGGAGATAAGAAATCTCAGAGCAGCTATCCCAGCGCTGGTATTACAGCCCCGCAATGTGACCTGATGATTGCCAATGTTAGTAAGAAAGATGATGATGACCATGAAGGTCACCAACGTATTACTAAATCAATGTATTATTTTATAATGGACATAGTATCAATTATCTGGTGACACTGGCACACTGAAACAGTTTAGGAATGAGGCAAGAAAAAATGAAAAGGCATTTAAGCTGAAGAACGTTCAAATGTCTTATCTTTATTGTCACCCTATTGTGCATGTGTGCGCGCGTGCGCATTGGTGTGTATTTGTCTACAGATGAGAATTCAACCCTTTTCATGTCACATCTATTGCTATATAAGCATATATACATGTCCATACAACATAGCAGAGAAAGCTGTTTGGAAAGAAATCTATCAGGGAACTTGAAATGGTTTTCCTTGATTATGAATCATGGAATTTTTTTCTATTTCTTATTATCCAAATTCAAAATAGCTTTATTGATACTTTAATCCCCACTATAAAAATAATGCACGATTACATATTTTTAATTTGAAAACGCAGAAAAGTATGAGAGAGAAATAGAAACAAAAACACAAACACAAATCAGGCCCAAGAGGACCACTGACGATCATTTTATAGGCATCCAAACTTTTTTCCCTCTATGCCCATCACTTTAACAAAAGTCAATCATGCTACACACACTGCTTTCTGGCTTCCCTTTTGGCTTAACAAAATAACATGGTTGCTTCCCTATCAATACATATTGATCTACCTTATTCTTTCATGGCCACAGTGTTATCTGTAACAATCCCCTCTTGATGAGCCTTGAGGCTATTTCCAAATTTTCAAACTATATAAATAAAAGTATAAAAAAACACATCTAAACATTTTCTCTGCTAATCACCCAGTTATTACCTAAGACAAATTCCTGGAAAGGCACTTGCTGGGTCAAAGGGCACATACACCTTTAAGGTTTGGAATGCACACCAACACACTGGTCTCCTGAAAAACTATACAAACCCAAAATGAGGGGCATATTTTATTTTCTTCTTTTTGTTTTTCTGTATTTTCTGTAACTTATGTTTTTGCTGATGTTATGCTTAAAAATTGCTTTTATAGAAGAAAAAAAATAATATTCCACGGAAAAATACAAGGAAAAGAAGAGGGACAATTGGAAGTTTACTTTTTCCAATGGAGAATTCTGATCTATGGGACAGGTCTTGCTCTAGAAAAATGATGGAATCACAGGATTCTCTAACTTGACATTACTGTCCATGAAACTCACCCAACCCACTCCCTTTGCCCCTCAGCCAGGTTTCCCATGCACAGTCATCTACGTGAGAACTCCATGATCAGCAAGCTTTAGGATCCAGACCTTAAATGCTCCTAGACACCACTCTACCAGTAAAAGGCCATTCTGGATTTTCAAAAATAAAACAACTACTCCCTCTTTTTTCTAGGAATATCTCTCTTGAAGGGAGAGATTCAAAAGAATTCTCCTTAGATTGACACAGGACTTTCCAATTCCATTCCCTTATCTTGAAACCAATAAAATGCTTTTGCCCCTTTACCAAAAAAGAGTTACTTTTTTTTTTTTTCTTTTCATAAAGACAGTGCAGCCGATTGAACCTAGGAAATGGGGAGCAAGGAGATTGGACACTCATCTTGAGCAAAGTCTCCAAAAGCAATACATTTAAAAAACATGTTCAGTTAATATTATTTTTATGAAGTTTCTTAACTCTATGATGGAGCGAAGATGTACCATGAGAAGAAATCTCGAGATATATGCAGAAATCAGTACACAACTGACTTTTTTTTTTTTTAAACAGGCTAGCTTCCTACCAACCAGAGCCATGGGTTCCAGAACCTCCTCTGTGTTAATCTCACTTCCTCTAATGTTAAACCTGGCTAACTGGGGGTTTGGGGGTTGGAAACTGGGTCTCTTCTCTTTAAATATTAAGATATTCTTAACACTCTCTATTGGCTGAGAATGAAATAGAAGCTCAGAGAACTCAGAGGCCATGAATTTGCCTACTTCAGAGGTCACCTGTAACATTTAAGAATACTGCTAGCTTTTCTCTTGACATGGAACTCACCCCTCCACAAATCCTCTTTGAGTTGATACATATAAAACTGTATTCTTACCACTTCTAGAAAGCCATCACCCTACTGGTCTTCCTCTCCTTAGGCCTAGGATCTGAGAAGCTCATGAACTCCCCTGACATAAGTGACTCGTCAGCTAAGCTTTATCTCAGGCCAGGAGAAATGACTGGCCCATGCACTGCACCATTTGCCAACCAGGAGATGCATAGACATGTAAATCTAGACTCGCAAAGGAGCAGCTACTTGTTGATTTTGAGGATCTCTTGAACTTTACCCCACGAAACTAGATAGCCACCATTGAAAGATAGAAGGAAAGGAGCCAGATATATGCTTCCTTTCTGGACATGCTTCCTTCTAAATGCTAACCACACCTGTGGTCTCTACCGGGGTACATGATTCATTTTTGAAAACGGGTATGAAAATCAATTAAGATAGAACCAGATTTTTTTTAAAAAAAATATAATTACATCTGGCCTTTCAGATCCAGTCTTTTATAAAACATGAAGTTGTCCCATATTTCATACACGCTTTTTAATTCACCCCATAGCTGAAAAGCCCACATCCACAGTGCGCCTGATTAAGTCTCAGGATGGGCACTTGTCAGGACGTTAGCAATTTCCACATTTGTCTCAACTATATCAAGTATATCAACCCTAGGCTCTTTGCTATGATTTTTAAACCTTTTAAAAATAAAATAAAATAGATTTAAAAGCTCATATAATTACACAATCATTGCTGCACCAACAAAGATTATGATGCTGCTGTTGGCTTACAAAAGACATTCCCATAAAAAAGACAGATTAGCTGATTTAAAAAGAAAAAGTCTGAATGCTGCACACAAAAGGCTGTTGTGGGTGTATGGAGGATACATAATCAAACTCAAAAAAACCAAGAACCACTGCAATGAATGTATAACATGCCTTGGTTTCAGGAAATCAATGGCTGTGTTTTTAATATTTTAGGTCTTTTGATAAAACTCTGTTACTTGACAACTGTAATTTTGATTGTGAGAAGAGTCGGTTGAATTGGTTTGGATCAATGAGCGGGACATAACATTTGTGCTAACGGGGAAGTACGCCTACTTACCCAGTAACATCTTTCCTGCCTTCTGACCAGCTGAGGGACTGGTAACAAGATAACCACCTCACTGGAAACACGTGTGTGCAGAAAGACAACAGGCTCCGGTGAAGTTATTGGAGGAACTGACTTTTAATTTTTTTTTGTCCTGTCCAGAGGTGTAGTGTTCACTTTCTAATTCATTGCTATATTGTCAACAGAGAGAATGTTGGGTAAGTTCCTAAAATGTAAGGAGTTACAGGTGATTCCAAAAATTATTTTAATATTTAAGAGTCATGACATTTATAGGACAAAAATAAAATGTCATTCCAAAAATTATTTTAATAGTTAAGAATCATGTCGTTTGTAGGACAAAAATATCACTAAAATCCTTCCTAGTAATAAATGTCTTCTAAACAGGACATACACATCCAGAGTGTGTGTGTACGGGCATCCCAACCCACACACAGCCACTGAGTCAGAGTCTCAGAGCATGAACCCCTCAATAACTTCACTGGAGCCTCCTGTCTTTCTTCAGACACGTATTTCCAGTGAGGGCGGTTATCTGTTTCCAGTCCCTCAGACAGTCAGAAGGTAGGAAAGACGTCACTTGTGAGGTCAAGCCAGGTGATTCTGAGAGGAGTGCTAAATCCTCCAACCACTGCACACTCACTGTGGCCACAGTGTGGTAAGAACATTTCAGTCCCAGTGGCCTGGAAGAATGAGTGTACTTCACAAAGCACCCAATTTATTCCCATAAAATGCTTGGCATGCCAATTGACTTTAGGTTCATTTTACACAAAAATCCAGGTTTGGGGAAAGATTTACTCTTAAGGTTTCCAAACGTTTATTGCCTCGCTGACAGATTTTTAGACTGGTGCTTGTAGTAACAGGTGATTATTCATACCACCAGGAATCCAGAATGTGATTCCAGAACATTGATCGAAAATTCTCTTTAAGGCTCCAGTTGGTGTCAAATCACACAGATTCTAGAATATGCAAGCAAAGACGTACTATGCAAGAAACAGGTAAAAATACTTCTTTCTTAATAATCACATGTGAGCTGGCATAGTATCATCAAAAGTTCCACCTACTGCACCTCCCACTCTCCCTTGCTCTGTAAGGTCTGTGCCTACTGGTATGTTCTCTGTTTCTCAAGCATGTTCAGGTTGTTCCTACCTCAGGTAGCTTGTGTGTGTGGTTCCTGCACTTAGAGTTCTCTCATCCCAGTGCTGTGCAGGTTGGCTCCTGCTTGTCATTCAGCTTCAAAAGTAGCCCTCCTGCCTCTCCAAGCCACGCTGCATATAACATGGCATGGCTGATTTCCTACATAGCACATATTACAATCTCCAATTTTCTTGTTCATTTAAAAAAAACATATTTCTTGTTAATGAGGGCAGGCCGTGTTCTTGCTCATAGTCAGACCACTAGTACCTGGAACAATATCTAGAACAAGGTAGGCACTCAATAAATGTATGCTAAATAAATAAGGAAAAAGTTTAACTAATCCAAAGTACCAAGACTTTTTGCACTAAACTATAGGGCAAAACCACAAGGTATGTGTGATTTGTTTGTATTCTAAGTATTCTATATAAAAACAAGATATATTTCAGATAACACATATTAAGATCAGGTCATAATCTGCAGAAGGAAGGAGATTCTATTAACTTACTAGTTCCCCAAGTTCCATCATAAAGATGGCCCATTGTATTTTTTCTTCCACAATGCCAATGTTTTGAAATAGTCTGCTTTTCAAATCAACCTGCTTCTATTAAATCAGTTTGTATACCCTCATATACTTTTTATCCAGATTTTTGAAATGTAAAAAATGACATGCGGAAAAGAACATGAACATGAATATTCATAGCAACGTTACTCACAATAGCCAAAAAATAGAAAAATGGAACAACCCAAATGTCATCAACCAATGGACAGATAAATAAAATGTGGTATATCCATATATCCACAAAATGGAATGTTATTTAAAAAAATAAAGGAAGTATTGATACATGCTGTAACATGGATGCCTTGAAAATATTACCCTAAGTAAAAGCAGTCAATCACAAAAGGTTATATACTATATGATTTCATTTATATGACATGTCGAGAATAGGCAAATCCATAGAGACAAAAAACAGATCAGTGGTTATTGGAAGCTGGGGATGGGAGGAAGGCAGGGGGAATGTGGAGTAATTGTTTATGAACACAGGGTCTCCTTTTGGGATATTGAAAATATTCCAAAATTGATTATGGTGATGGTTGCACAACTCTGTGACTATACTAAAAATAATTAAATGGTCCACTTTAGGTGTATAGGATGGTGTATGTAAATTATAACTCAATAAAGCTGCTACATATTTTTAAAAATGGTGTGTGGATACCAGTTACATCTCTGGAAATTAAGCTAGATGATTAATTCTCATCCAGACCTAAAGACTGCAAATAAAGACACTATCTGTTCATTGAGAGTTGTACTGCTTAAGAAAATGCTAGCTGCTCTAACAGATAAACTCCAAAATCTCAGTGGCTTATTATAATACGAGTTTATTTCTAGCTCAAATTGCAATCAACAGCAGGAGTCAGAGCAGGGGTGATGCTCACTCGGACCAGTACTTTAGGTGCTTCTGTCTAATGGCTCCATTATCCTTTAGTCTGGGCCTCAGAGTCCCTATAGATTTTCTGTCTCTAGACATCAGAGGTAAGAGGATAGACCACACCAAAGCTATTTATATGCCAGATCTGAAAATGGGAAAAATCACTTCCATTGATCAAAACTCAGTGATATGTCCACTTTCAGCTACAACGGAATTTGGGAAATGTAATACGGCTGTGTGCCCAGGAGGAAGAGGAATCAGGTTTTGTTGACTGTATAGCAGAGATTTGCTCGGGGTTTACACCTAAAGAAAAGACAGATTGGGGGGAGGAGTGTGGCCTATGAGCATCTATTTTGTTTCACTATTGCTCCAAAGATACTTCTCCTTAACAAGCAGTTGGTGCCAGGCAGGGAATAAATTAGTAAAATTACTTCATAGAGAAATTTGGCAACATGTAATAAAGTTGAAGATGTGTGAAATATATCACCCAATGTGGCAGATTAAAAAAACATGGTCACAATATTCTTCAGCTTCTCTCATCCCTTAAATCTGGGCTGACCTGGTGACTTGCTTTGACCAATAGAATGTGGTAACAGTGATGCTATGTGCACTCCAAAGTCTAGGCCTTAAAGGGCCTTACAACTTCTTCTTGGAACACTGTTGGAAGAATGCCATGCTGTGAGGAGACTGGTCTACCCTACTGGAGGTGGAGAAGCCATATGGAAAAGATCGGAGGTGCTCCAGCATACAGGCAGCCCCAACAGCCAGATACATAAGTGAGGCCACATTGCACTCATTCTAGCCATCATCTGATTGCAACCAGATGAATAAGACCAGCAGGAAACCATGGTGCCCACTCACAGAATTGTGTAGTTCATTATATTAAACCAGTAGGTTGTAGTGTTTTGTTATACAGCAACATATAACTGATACAAACTTGGAATTTTACCTCCAAGTATATACTAAAGATAATTCTCACATTTGCTCAAAGAAAAATGCTCAAGAATGTCCACCACAATACTTTATAAAAGGAAAAATATGAAAACAACTAACATGTCAATGATTACCAAAAAATGGATAAACTATGATGAAGATATTCAATAGAATGCTGTGCAGCCATGAAAACAGAGCTACTGGTATCAACTTGGACAACCTTCAAAAACATACTATTAAGAAATGAAAGTGAATTGCCCAGTGATATACATTTATTCAGTCATCAAATATTTATCAAGCACTATGTGTGTGTCTCAAATAATGTATTTATTAAAATAGACCAAAAAAAAAAATCCCATGACTCCACAACTTTATCTTCAATACACTTGCATTCTACTGGTGGGAGACAGCCAATGAAGAAGAAAATAAGTAAAATATTTAGTAATCTAGAGGCTAAAAGTGCTAGAGAATGATAAAGCAGAGAAAGGAGATAAAAGATTACAGGGACTTGCCATTTTAGATGGAGTAACCCAAGAAGGCCCTAAGGCAGACTCATGGCAAGTGAAGACTTGAAGAGACAGGAAACCAGCAATGTGGATATCAAGGAAGAGCCTTTTAAGCAAAGGACATTGCAAGTGCAAAGGCCACCAGGTGGAAGGGCCTTGGATGTGTTTAAGGAATAGCGAAGAGGACAATGAGTAACTGGCCTAATAAGTAAAGCTAATGTGTACGAACCCATCTATTGCATTTAGGAACACAAAAAATAATAGCACATATTATCTATGCATTCATAAATATCTAGTAAAATTATAAAAATAGGTTAGGAATACATACATATGTCAAATAAATATAAAAATAAGCATGGCAGGATACACATGGACTTCAGGATAAGATTCTCTTTGGGGAAAATGGAGGTAAATGGGATCAGGGTGGAGTGAAATATTTTATATTTTTAAAAATGTCAAGCAAAGATGAAAAAACATATTAATTTGCTTTTATTTATTAAGTAAAATTTATTCAGTATGGGTGTTGGGCAAATGGGTTTTCATTATTCTCTGTATTTTCCAGTATGTTGGAAATATTTCATAACTGGTTTTAAAAGGAAATGAAGTAATAAGTATTTCATCAATAATCAACTGATTAAATGAGGAGACATAGTTGGACACACATACACACATGTGTACAGACACACACACACACAAAGTGAGAAGGGTGTTTGCCAACTGTCCAAAACTCAACAGGCATCTCAGGGATGGGCTTCACTGAAAAGGACACCATCTCTTCCTAGAAGGGACAGTCACCACACTTCACATATAACATTATATAGAAGTTAATCCATATCTAGTTAGCTTAATTCCATTTTGATGGTGGCAAACATCAACCTGGGTTCTACTTTAACCCTTTCGTGGCTCTTTATCTGCTTCTAATATAATTTTGAAGGAACACTTAATGTAAAATTTCATTCAAAATAAAAGAGCATGTGCTTCTGCAAAACTAGACAGGAAGAGGGGAAGTTAATAATAATGATCACAATGACAGTAATAGCATTGACATTTATTGAGCACTCAGTGTTCATCAGCCCCTTTTCCAAATTTGCATCTTGTATTAGCTCATTTAATTTTCCTAATAGCTCTATGAGGTTATTCCCATTTGACCACTGAAGCACAGCAAGGCAAAGAGATGAGTGACATGTCCAAGGTCATACAGCTAGGAAGTGATGAAGCTGGCCTTCAAACCTAGTGGACTATCTGATGGCAGAGGCTGAACCTTAACCACTAAGCTCCACTGGGGATACATAAACCTCTGACCACATTCAAAAACTGCTATCACAACTTGTTGCTTGGATACTAAAGTTAAAACCAACAGTGAATGTGTTTGTACAACTAGGCAATGAATTATTAACTATTAATATATGGTTCATATTTGCTTCAACTGATAGGATCAGAGCCTTCAGTAGAATTAATGTGAACCTTAATTGCCTACCAACATAAATCTGCGAACTTCCTTACTCTGATAAATAAAAATATATCAATAAAATTACATCTAAAATAGTTACGACACTTTAAACTTTTATAAACACTATCATCCTTATGATAGTGTTAGCATTTGGGGACAGGGGGCAGGGTCCAATTCAGTTCTGAATATTTCCCCCTAATTCTCCCTGAAATCCACATTCATTTCCCTGAAGGCTACATTCCCACACATATCAGTTCTAAGTAGTCCTATGAGGCAAGGTTTGGAGATTGCTTCTCAACTGGGAATTCTCAACATGACAGTCCAAAATTCTGTCATCGCAAACCAAACAACCAAACCTGAATATGGTTTTTTAAAAAAATGAGATGCTAAGACAATGAATACAATGCAATGGCATCTAAGATCACTGGAACCAAAGTTGGAAAATGTAAATAATTTTATTTGATTTTTAGCCACAAAAATGAAAAAGAACTAGCACACCACTAGTATTTCCATTAGTTTTTTTTGTATTAATAGGAGATTAAATGCTTGCAGTCCATATAGAGGACTAAACCTTACAACTTGAAAATCATGTTTGATGAGAATTATGTGCAATAAGGAATATCAAAAAGGTATTTGATAGGGCATCTAAAAAACAAATTCACTGTTGATTAATCACTTCTTTCAGATAATTTCTATTGTTAATATAACTAATATTTTCCCTCATTTAAGTGAAGCTTTGGTAAATGAGAACAGACACACATCTCTGTCTCCTTGGTCTTGCTAAATTCTAACCATTTTATAATATCAATCCAGAGGTATTGTTTCACTCTACACATTAGCTCATAAAAAGCAATTTATTCATTCAGAAATCTTCCCAAATGTATCTCCTCTAGTCACTTAGTCTTCAAATTAAATAAGTGGATTAGAATTTTCCATCAATTGTTCCAAAATGTTTCTGATCCCTATAGTTTTGAATCAGTTACTTAAAGTACATTAAAGCTTCATTTAAACTATTTTTAGTACTGGAAACCAGGTAAATTCAATGCTCCCAGAGTGACGTTTCTAACAAGACCCATTCAAACTTCGCTTCACTAAAATACAGCCACCGGGGGGAAAAACACCGTAAAGATAGTAATTATGGTGAGATAATCAAAGGCCGCCACACTGGAAAAAAAAAAAATTGTACTAAAAATGTCACTTGTGGGTTCTGAGGCTTTGGAGCCTTGTGAGGGACTATTTTAAACTGAAGTCAAGCGGAAGCAACACCCTTTGGATCTCTCTCTTTCTCCTCTCCCCTCTCTCTCACTCTTGGGAAGAAAAGAAGAAACAAGTCAAAAAAAATCAGGGAGCTCTTCTCCCCACTTCCTTCTTTGTCTTTATTTCTACAGATGCTGCAAAACATCCCCATTTCACTTGGAAGTTTCTTCCTCTCAGATGTTTCTAGCTTATAATTACAGTCAGAGGGAGTTCTGACGCGACTGTCTTTAAGATCTGTCAGGCCCCGCATGGGAAAATTCCCAGCAGAAACTGTATCTGACTCTTGCTCTCTACAGAAACCAGCAGTGTGAATGGACTATACAAAATTGACTCAACTTGAATGGGCATTTCTCAAAAGAAGATATACGATAATCACATGAAGAGATGTTCAACATTACTAGACAGTAATGAAATGCAAATAAAACCACAATGAGATGCCACCTTACACCCACTGGGCTGGCCATTGTCAAAAAGTATTGGTGAGGATGTAGAGGAATTGGAGCCCTTGTGTGTTGCTGGTGGCAATGTGGAATGGTGCAGCCACTGCAGAAAACAGTATGGCAGCTCCTCAAAAACTTGAGCATAGAATTACAATATGATCCAGCAATTCCACTTCTGGGTATATGGCCAAAAGAATTAAAAGCAGGGACTTGAACAGATATTTGTATACCAGTGCTCACGGCAGCATTATTCACAACAGCCAGGAGGCAGAGAAAACCAAGTGTCTACCTAGGGATGAACAGATAAACAAATTGTGGTATATACATGCAATGGAATATTATTCATCCTTAAAAAGGAACGAAAGTCTGACACATGCTACAACATGGATGAATCCTGAAGACATTGTGCTAACTGAAATAAACCAGAAATAAAAATGCAAATACTGTATGATTTTATTCATTTGAGGGACTTCGATTAGTTAAATTCATAGAGACAGAAAGTAGAGCAGTGGTTGCCAGCGGCTGGTTGGTGGGGGAAATGGTGATTTATTGTTTAACGGATACAGAGTTTCGGTTTCAGAAGATGATAAAATTCTGGAGATGGATGGTAATGACAGCTGCACAAACAATGTGGATGTACGTAATGCCACTGAACTGTACACTAAAAATGATTAAAATGGTAAATTTTATTTGTGTGTATATATGTATATATATTACTATAATAAAAAAATTGACTCAGAGGACATAATTATAAACACACAATCATTTTCAGTCAACTATTGCTTTCATAAACCGATAATCTGCCTCTTCAATTGCTGCTCCATGATAGGCTACAAATATGATGATTCTGGCGTATAGAGGCTCTCCTTTTAGTGACCAGCAGATCAGAGGCTATGTTGTAACAGACAGAACCACAGTCACTCATGTCCCTAAACCTTCCACTGCTTAGGGAAGATGACTCTAGCTTAAGACAAATGGATCTCATTTCCTCTCGCACAGGCTCTGACAGACATCACTAATCAAGTGCACCACTGCTTTGTCTTGAGTCCCTTGGGACTTCATAATCCTTCCCAACATAGGGTTCGGGCGGTCACCAATTAATCAGAGCTTGTCTGCCAACATGAAATCTATTTGCCATAGTGATCTCGGTGGTAATCTATATATTTTTACCCAATCTAAAGCCTTACACATTAAAAACCAGTTATGATCAAGCTGAGAACACCAGATTACAGATGGAAGGGGACAGGTTTGCTCCACTCTCTGTCCATGACTTTCCACTGTCCTGGATTATGACACATGCCATAGAAAAGCACCTTGGGTCATATGACACAAATAACCACAGACAGAAATTCTTGAAAGCATAATAATAAAAAGGAGACATGCTAGTAGAATTAAAACTGTCTTTATGAAAGGCCTCACTGTCTTCTAGAGCGGGGCTTGGGAAACATTTTCTGCAAAGGGCCAGATAGTAAATATTTTAGCCTTTGTGGGCCATACGGTCTCTGTTGCAATTACTCATCTGTGGACTAAGAAAACAGCTTTAGACCATATATAAATGAATGGGCATGGCTGCATTCCAATAAAACTATTCACAAAAACAGGCGGCAGGTTGGATTCAGATTTGCCCTGTAGACCACAGTTTGCTGCCCAGTGTTCTAGATATGCCATCTTCAGTTCAGATTTCTGTGAGAGCCTCTTTTCCCTTTCCTTTTTTCTACCTTCAGATTTTAAAGCCATTTCTAGTCCCACCTGAGCACCTCCCCCGTCCCTGAAAAAACCCCGTAGACCCAAATATAACTGAATGAAGGACAACTGGCACAGAAGGCAGAGCACCAAGCAGGAGGCAGAGGGAGGCAAAGAGAAAGGATCCAAGAGGAGGGTGGGAGTTGGAATGTGGAGTCAAGAACTAAGGCCCTTCTCCCAGTGGAAGGCTGAAGGGATGGATCAATAGAATAGTCACTCTCTAATTTCCACCCACCCACAAAAGCTGGATGCTTTGGAATGTGGGGTTCAAATCCATCCAAAGTGAAGTCTTTGTGGAAACGCTCCTGGATTCCATGTGTGAGCTTGACGTGATTAGGGGCAGTTTGGTTGTGGGATGTACGACCTCACTAAGGGTAGTACAGAGAGCCATAGCCTTAGATCACTCTGGAGATTGGTGCAAAACAGGTTCAAAGCTAAGATAAGGTTATTTCATCCATTGCTACTTCTAACAAATTCTGCTCAACCACAATTATTAGTAAGTACAGCAGAGTAAGTATGGAACAGGCTGGAGCCAGGGGAGAGAAAGAGGAGAGTGTACGTGTGGAGAACAGATCTGTTAGGTGTTACCGGATCCTAAAGCTGGAAGCAGGTTCTGGTGTGAAATGAGGCTGAGAGTTTAGCTGGGGCAAGATAATGGAGGGCCTTGAATGTCCCAGTAAAGATCTCAGAGTGTATCCTGCATGCAACGGCAGAGCTATTGAAGGTCTTAGGTAGGCCAGTGATGGGGAAATGCAGAGAATGACTCAGAACAGAATCAGGGCTTGGGCAAAGGGGTCAGTCAAGAAGCCATTACATAATCCAAGCAAGAAAAGATGAAGATCAGAACAAAGGCAGGGTGAGGAAGGGAGGAGGGCATAGATTCGAAAAATATTTAGAGGCTAAAATCAGCAGGATCTGGTGAGCAATTAGATGTGAGAAGAGGGGGATGTTAGGGACAGGGAGGAACTACAGGTGACTCTCAGATTTCTGACCTGGACAGCTGGGCAGATGCCTAGGCCGTGTTCCTGGGAGGCCAGACCATGCCATACCTCAATATGATCTTTCCAACTACAGAGAGAACCACTTACCTAGCAACCAGGCAATCTGGAAGAAGTTCCAAGAAGGAAAGATATAAAGATAAAACCAAGTTTGGAAATACCCTGGTAAGACGTACTGGAAATCATAATTACACACATATAAATAAAAGTCCAGCAGAGAAAAACGGCCATAAGATGCCACTATTAAAGCCGGTTGCACTGTACATGGTACTATTTCTACCATGTTTCAATGTTTTGCCTGTAAAATACACAAAGCTATGAAATGTATATCACATGTGTGTCTGTGTGTTTTACAACCATGCCATGCCTCAGATGAACACTTTCTGTCCTGCAGTATTTCATTAGACGCAGCCTTTTTAAACAATGGAGGGAATTTTAGTAAGTATGTATTTCAAATTACCTACCCAGAAAAAAGATTTGAGTGAGTGGGTACCCATTTACTGTTTAAGTTTATAAATTATTGTTATTTCTGTAAGTTTTAAAATATTTTCAAGTTGTCTGAAACAGCATACACATCACTAAATGTCAAATTATTATGGAAAGATGACATGAAATTGCTGAACACTTGAGACACCACAAATCTTGAGTAACTAAATTCAAAAAGGCATGTGGGATAATTAAAAACAAAACTGAGTAGTGAAAGGTCCAGGGACTCAACAAAATCTGTTGCCTGGGACAGGGAACTACTAATTCAGGAACTACAAGCTGTGCCTAAATTCAAACTAAGAACCAAGATGCTGGCTCTACACTCTAACTGCTGCCCTAACAGAACATTTTATAAAAACTAGAGGAGCAAAAGCCCTACAAACTGGAGGGTACATGAAGATTTTGTGTCACTTATCAGGGGTTGAAATAAATTACATTCACAAACGGGCTTCTGATCTTCCAGTTTCACACTGTGAAATGTACCTGCGTTCCACTGACTACAGAACAGTTGAACACAAGTGAGATTCAGGTTTGAATCGTAACTCTGTCAGTGGCAAACTGCACTCCATGGACCAAGGCATCCTCTTTCATTCCATCACCTCTGCCTCTGCATCTGAGAAGTGAGGAGGTTGGAGTAGCACATCATGGCCCCTTCCAGCCGGGTCCTCCAGAAAGGCAACCCCTGGGAGTGCTCCATAGCGCTCACCAAGCTCACCATGAATTTCCTATTTCATGTCAGTTTCTACAGCAGGAAGGCAACTGTGTGAGGATGGGGCCATGGCATCTTGTTGATGTCTGTGTACTCAATGCCTAGTACAGTGCTTGGCACTCAGAAAAATCTCAACTAATATTTAAGTAACTGCCTTCAAGGAACTTCCTAATCCTTTTTTGTTTTTATACATTTTTATGTAGTTACTAGCAATAACAGAATTAAAATTCAGATCCCTGACATCCCCCTAAGAGTGCGGGGCCACTCAGTTCCAAGTTGGATCCCCATCCATTCTTTTTTTTTTTTTTTTTTTTTTGCTATCAGATCATTTGGGGACTTTCCTCATTAGAAACTTTCCCAGTAGGCCGGGCGCGGTGGCTCACGCCTGTAATCCTAGCACTCTGGGAGGCCGAGGCGGGTGGATCGCTCAAGGTCAGGAGTTCGAGACCAGCCTGAGCGAGACCCCGTCTCTACTAAAAATAGAAAGACATTATATGGACACCTAAAAATCTATATAGAAAAAATTAGCCGGGCATAGTGGCGCATGCCTGTAGTCCCAGCTACTCGGGAGGCTGAGGCAGTAGGATCGCTTAAGCCCAGGAGTTTGAGGTTGCTGTGAGCTAAGCTGACGCCACGGCACTCACTCTAGCCTGGGCAACAAAGTGAGACTCTGTCTCAACAAAAAAAAAAAAAAAAAAAAAAAAAAAAAAAAAAGAAACTTTCCCAGTAATTAGTTCCTCTCCCACCAGGCCCTGAAGGGCCATAGTCTCAAACTGTTCCCCGGAGTTGCCTGGTTCTTCTAAAAGGAACCAGAAACCCCATTTAGGTTTGTCTCAGATTTTATGTTAATAAAGAGGCTGAGCATGGTTGTACAAATGGCACACAGTGCAGAAGTTTAAAAGGTAAGCGGCCTTGTCCCACCCAGTTTCTTTCCTTTCTTAAAGATCCCTCGAATGATGCACCCCACGAAGTCCCACCATCCCTTTGTTCCTGCCATGAGGAGTCAGTCTCTCCAGTGGGGACACGTCCCCATCTCCTTGCTCAGAGCCCCTGTTTTGTTCTACCCACTGATTGCTGAGCTTTCCCCCAAGGCACAGATCCTAGGGAAGCGGCCGGGGTTCCTTCAAAAGAGGAGCTCCACAAAATAACACACCCTACAACTCCCTGGTCAGAGCTGCCACCCTGCTGTCCACAATGTCTGAATCTCCTCCAGTAGAGGGACTCTCCAGCCACACTCCATCCAGGCACCTCCTTGCCCTCAATTTCTCCAGAGAATCTCCCTCTTGCCAATAACCCTCGTTGAATTCAAGTTTTGCATGGTTTTTTTTCTGTTGACTTTTGAGCTTCCCTACATGGCCACTTTTATTTCATTCCAGTTCTGCCAATGTACGAATTTCAGAGCTTGCTTGCACACAAACAACAAAGTGGACAAAACTAAGCTCTAATATGCAGGGATACACATGTGGATAATGAAAAAATACGAAGGACAGTAAGGTAGAGAGTACCATAAAAATCAGGAGAATGGTTATTCTGGGGTGGGGGGAACGAAATGGGTTTATTTGAGCAAGGCCACTCAGAGGGCTTCTGGGGTAACTAGAAAGTTCTAGGTCTCTACGTGACTGGTGGTTCAAAGGTGTTGACATTATAAAATCATTAGCTATACATGTATTTTTAGCTGTTTTCTGTTGTATTATGCTTCATAAATTTTTTAAAAAATTCTTATCCCCTTGGACTCTACAACTTAACTAAGGAATAATGATCAACTGGATTTGTGTACAATTAGTTCTGTAAATAGAGAAATTAACAAGTCTCTTCCATGCTTCTGTAAGTTCTCATCACTGCAATAAATATTTCATATCCAACTTCCATTTCCTTGTCTCTATTCATGAATCAAAGCAGATCTGCTGGAAGACAGAGAGTATGTCTAAGGAAAGCTAGGCTGGAGAAAAATTCTGGATGATGGATAGCCTAGCAGGGCAAAAAAGGCCTGAGTAGTCACTAAAAATATAAGGCCTCTTTCCTTTTGTGTCTGTTAAAGTATTTTTAAGAATTACTACGTGCAGAGGAAAACGTTAAGGCAGATGAAGACAATAATGATGGTATTATTATGATATCTATTGCCATTGTGTGCCTGGGGCTAAGTATTTAATGCACTTCATCAAATTTAATCCTTACAATAACCCTAAGAGATAGATACTATTTTTTCTTAGTAATTCTACATGGTTCATACCATTATTCCTTCAATAAGCCAAGGTCACTCTCACCTCTGGACGTTTGCACATGCTGTTTCCTCCACCTGCAATTCTCTTTTCCCCAACTATCTGCATGGCTGGCTCCGGCTCCTCCTTCAGGCCTTAGACTAAATATCACACACTCTTCATTTAACAATTAGCCTCCTTTTCCCTTCTGGTACCACTTAAAATGCATACCAAATACATCCGGCACTCAGAAAAGCCACTGTCCCATAGGATTCTTCATTCCTGCTTCCAACCATGGTAAATTCTTTCACAAGTGGCAGATGTCCCTCAGTGGCAGACTGAGCCATCCTGGAATTCTTTTTAGTTACTATCCAGCTGGAAGGAGGCAATCTATTTTTGAGATAAACATATCTTTTGACAAGCAGCCACGAAAAAAGCAAGCAATTAATAAATGGGTCTGGCCAGCAAAGATACTCTTGTTAATTACTATGACGAATAAAGAAAGTCACAGTGCTCAATCTCAAATGCCAATCTCTAGGCTGGGAAGGGAGAAAGCCCACCCTCCTTGCAAAGATGAAACCCAGGAAAAGAATCTTCATTGCTCAGCAAAACAGCTGAACATGGTTTTGGTTAGGTCAAGTTTTAATTGCAAACTTTAAGCAATGATAAAGACAGCAAACAAAATCCTTCAGCCATGAGAAGAAAGAATAACAATAGCTGTATGCACTTTAGTATGACAAGGAAGTATACAAAGTGTTTCTAAAATTTATTTCATAGCTAAAACTTGTGTTTAGTTTGGTTTTGTGGCTGCCTCTGCAGCCTGTATGTGCAGGGCTTTATGAATACTCTTCAGGGGTCCTGCCTCTCTCCCCCACACTCCACAGCATCGATCACATTAACCAAGTAGCCATCCTAGTGCGCCTGGCAAGCCCTCTGTGGCCCACACTCACCACTCAGCCACAGGAGCCGTACCCTTTTCTCCTCAGTCGCCTCACTCCTGTGACCTCCAGCCTGGAGACTGTGTCCAGCCTCTGAATTTACGGGAACCCCTTGCCCACCTCCAGTGCGTGGGTATGCAAGGCCATATTTAGCTCAACCTACACACAGTTCACTTCGCCCAACCAGGTAAAGCCAGACACCGAGTGAGCATAAAGAAGAAAGGGTTTTCTGTCTCAAGTATCTGTCTGTGTGAAGTCAGTGGCTTTTTAAAGGCTACCACTTTGGTGCCTATGTGTCAAATTCTTTGGGTGTTTAATTTAGAGGTGGAAAATACAGCCATCTAACTCCAGCAAGCAAAATTAAGGAGGCCATGGTATTTCAAGGCAAGAAAATTAAACCATTTGAAAATGGATATACACATGTGTGTCTCTATCTATACACATGCATATATACCATATGTGCATGTGTGCTCAATGAGGGTACGGCTTGCTGCCAAACATTAAGAAAAGTTTTTAAAATTTACGATGCTGGGAAAAAGTATACAAAGACATAAATCTTAGCTTTTTCTCCCAATCAATGCTGAACTATCAGAGCAGGCATGCAAATCGTGAGTAAAATATAACCCTCAGTATTCAGAGTTTAACAGAAAACCTAAAATTAGCAATGGACCCAACAAAGTATATCAGAAAAGGATTAAATATTTGGTCAATGCTAACTACAGCCATGATAATGATGACAAAATAATTGTGTATGTCATTTCCAGAGTATATTCTCATGCACAAAGAACTATGAAAAATGACTTTACATTGAGAGGCTATTGATTCATATACACTGATAAGGTAGCTAGTCTTCTTACGCCCATTTTAAAGATAATAAAACTAAGGCACTCCAAGATTAAGAAACCTCACTATCACACAGCTGTGAAGTGGCAGAAGAGGGAATGGATTCCAGGCCTGTGTAACTCTAGATTAAAGAATGAAAAGGGATGGTCACTGATATACGGCCTCCCCTCTGAAATGGGAAAAAATGAGAAAGGAACAAAAACCAGATCTAGACAAAGAAAGAAAATTGGGAAGAACTCAGGGAATTTCTGGATAATTTAGGCCTCCAAAGAATCAACATCACCCACGATGTCGACATAATTTTGGCAACATAAGGTTTTTGTGTGGTTATAAATTACTTTGAATTTTTTGCAGTATAGAAGCAGCCATTTGAAAAGTTGGAAACCCAATCAGTTTATTATTTATACAATGCTTAAAAACTAGCTTGCTTCGTTTCAAATTAAAATCATGTGGTCTAAGAAAAAAAAAAAGTTAAGCTTACAAAATATGCCAGAATGTTCCCATCTCCATGCACACCATCCCTATTCTAAGTCGTCACCTTAGGGGCTGTTACTTTTACTCCACATCTTGGGAAACTCGCCTTTGGAACCATCTCCAGAGTCAGGCACACTTTTGTGACAAAATAGCATTCCAGTAGCATAACTTTATAGCCACATGTGTTTTAGAACCAACTCTGGGGAATAAGGCAGCTGATCAAAACAGAAAGCACCAGTTTTAGGGAAGAACATGTTGTGATTACAAAAGAGTTAAGATCTCCTGTGTGGCTTTCAAGAGGAGTTCCAGAAAGCTTTTGAGTAACAGCCACCATGCTGGGAAATGAACACGAGTCCCACAGGGTGATTCCTGAGGAGGGACACGTTCATTTAGAAACGCGAGTGCCAAAATCTATACCGTTGAAGACGGCGGCGGTGATGCAGACCTAGAGCTTACACAGGCGCAGTGTTCTCTGCCCGGTGCCAGCACATGGCAGACGCCCACTGCACATTTGTTGAACGACTCAATGACTCCATCCATCCGTCAATTAGACAATGAATAAAGTCTTGGCTAGTGAGAAAATTCTTTGCTCACATAACAGCTTTCTGTCAAAGACCTAAACACTCAGAAAAAGTATGACTTCGCTGGAAAACTAAAATATGAAGGAAAACCTGCTCTAAGGACCTACCAGCCCATTTTGCCCCCTTTCTCCAGATTTTCCCAGCCTGGAGACCAGGTGTCCTAAACGTGTGCATTCAAGGTGCCTTCTATGCAAGCAATCGCTCCGAGGGCAGGGTGGGAATTAGGTCTCCTCTGGACCTCTTGTTACGCGGCCCCTCCCGACTCTCCTGACAGTCATTCCAAGCGGCTTCCAATGAGGACAGTGTCCTCTATAGCTTAAAGGAGAAAGAAAAACAACCAGGGAAGATCTCTGAAGATGCACATCTTCAAGTGCCAGCAAGAATGCCTCTTGCAGGAAAATTCTGTTCAAACAAACTTCATGGCAAAACCTACATGGTGCATCCTTTATGCGTGGTTAGCCTATTTGGCCACTTATTCACCTAACATTTATGAATAATTAATAATTTATTATCTTATTACCAATAGGGTGCTGAAAAGATAGAATTGAATAAGACACAGGTCTTCACTCGTAAAGCGGTCACCATCGAGTCTCAGTCAGAAGACATGACCCTGCCCTCTCCCAACACACACCCCACACACACACCCCGGGCTGACCAGGTGTGTGTTTTCTTTTGTTGTTGTTTGTTTTGTTTTTTAAGATTGAGAACTGTATTTATTCTTTTTGATTACAGAAATTGCAAGGTGCTACAGGTTAAACTCAAGAGAGTCTGGATGCTTTGACGGAGTCAAAACACCTACATGTGTCTCCCTCTAGGACGCATGTCATTAAAATCACCAACACACAAAGAAATTTAACTTAAACTGTCACATTACCCATTGATCTTCAAAGCTCATCAATCTCCCATTAGAGTGGCACTCTTCCCCTCCCTTCCCTCCCCGCCCCGGAAGCAGCCTCAGTCCTTCCCTACTGTACCCTGCGAAGCTGCTACCAATCCACACAGCTGCCATGGCAGCTTATTTGCAATTCTGCTCACTTATAATATTTCATTTATTGAGTTAGCAAAAACACATTTATTGAATGCCTACCATGGGCCAACCCTGCTCTGGATACATAAGACAGAGTCCTCCATCCTAGGAGGAGGGATGATGGGCAAAGTGCCTGTGTGCTCATAAGAAAGACAGCCAATAAACAAGTACACAAATAACTACATTATTATTTAAAACTGTGATGCGATGAAGAAACATAAAGTAAGGAAGGACTATAAAGAATAACAAGAACTATTAATTGGAAAGAGCATTCAGAGAAAGCCCCTCCGGAGAAATGACAAGTGAGCAAAGACCTGTATGAAGTGCAAGAGTAAGTCACATACATACCTGAAGAAAGAACCTTCTAGCCAAGGGAACAGCCTGTCCCAAGACCCAAGGGCGAGGCGGGCTTGGGGACTAGTGTGTGCTGGAGCAGTCAGTGAGGGGGACAGTGGAAGGACAGCAGGTCCCAAAGAGAACCAGAGCCAACTTCACAGGGCGCTGCAAGCTATGGTAAGGACTTTGCTGAGCCCTCCCAAGTGTCAACGTCACGGCATCACCAGCATCCTCACCAGCATCCTCCCAGCACCAGCCAACACTCACCCTGTGCCAGGCATTGTTTTCTAAATGACCACACAAGACTAGAGAAGTGAGTACTTAATTTATCACCTGAAACTTAACAACATTGTTGTGCAACACACGGCTAGTAAGTGGCAGCATTAAGAGTCAACGCAGGAGCCCGTGACCTTAACCAGTGTGGTCAAAACATACCTTAGAAAAAGCAGTTACAACTCTGCCTGGTAAAATAATAACACCTACTCAAAAATTATAAAACAAGCTCTGCTACTCTTATGGGAATGGATGTCTGTGGCTTTGTGCAAGATTCTAGAGAGTGGGTCACAACACATGGTTCCTAAAGTGCTGCGGTCAAACCTCTCAGAGGTCAAGACCAAGTGCAGGGGAGATGGCACCTGATGATGAAAAGGCACCTCCACGAGGCACAGACCGTTAGGCAGAGGATGCTTGTGGGGAGTTCAAATGACATCGTTCCACAAAATATTAACACAAGCGTGGCAAGAAGCATATGTCACATAATGAGTGATTTTAAATGCAACTAAATTAAGATAAATATCATAAGTAGACATCTTGACTATTTTATCTATATTCCTATAAGTTTATATATTTAAACTTGAAAAAAATTTTGAAACTTCTCTTTGAGAAATATCAGTAGATGGCTTTATATTCAGGGTAGCTTATGTTTGGGTACATACGATGATATTTACTGACTCCTAAGGGATGGAAGGACGCGACCATCAGAACCAGGAAAGGGGCCCAGTCCTCAGCCGGGGGGGCTTTTGCAGGGAATAACAAAACTGCAGGTGCTAACTTGGGTGGAAACACTCCAACTGCCTTTGCTTAGAACATTCATCTTTTGAACTTGTAGGGTTGCTCAACCCAGTCTATCAGAAAATTCCTTTGGGCTTTATTCTCCCATCTCCTAGTACATCTTATGATTATGTCTTCATAGTTCTGTCTGTCCATTAGACAGGTAAGAAAGAAGCATGAACCTGGTCTCAGAAACCCAAGAGGTTAGGACAGAGCCTGACACAATAGCTGTGGAATGTTTGAATAGATGAATAAAACTTTAATTTCACAAGTATTTAAAATATAGAGATATGGCCTTACTTTTATATGGGAAAAAATAAGCTTTGAGAATTTAAAATATTACTGAAAAGAGCATCCTCCCCCACACCTTCCTTATATCTCCCACACTTCACAGCCTCTAAAGATCCAATTCTAGATACGACCCTGGTCTCAAACACTGGACTCCAATGTACGTGCGGTAATTCCTGTGAAGTGAAAACTTTATTCTGGTGAACTTAGCCGCAGTCAAGTATGACCTTAATCCCCCATTTAGAGTTAGGAGGAAAATAACCTTGTAAGATGAGTAAAAGGGTAAAGCCGTCATTAAGCCAGGTTAAGAGAGGTGCAGTTCATTCAGAAATTACAGGCCCATTTATGAGCAGACTCAGGCATGTAGGAGACATACATTCAAGGTCATATTGTTTAACTGTTAACATTTTCAAATGTGTGGTTTTCTAATTTCTCATAAGGATCCTTTCACAGCCAAAAACGCACAACCAAAATAAAAACAAGTCTGCTGGTAATGACACAGGGACGCTCTGTGCTTCATTTTTAACCCGTGTAATTGACTTTGACGGCATAACATAACCCAAAGCACTAGATTCCACACTGCCAATGCACCGCCTCAGCAGAGAGAAGGAAAAACTGCATCCAAGCGAGAATTAACAATGGATACCTTAAAAAATTCAATTTTATATTTTGAGGCTGGAATAATTTCCACATCTTCCTCCAAAACCTTCTTCATCAAATTTGTATTTGTGAGCTTATCGTGTGAAGTCAATGTGGATTCCAGCATCAAAGAATAATAAAAGAAAAAAATTAATGTACCTGTCATAAGCATTTTTCAAGTTTGCTTCATATCAGCTAATATTAATTAATGAGGTGCAATTTTTAAAAGGTGTATAAGTAGAATTTTCTTCATCAATCATTCTAGCAGAACTGTTCTTTAATCGAGTAGCAAGGGCAATCCAGGTGAATTCTAATTCAACAAAGACAATATTATGCCTAATAAAGTGTCACTGCAGAGTCTGTCCAACCTCAAACTGGAATGAAAGAAGTAACTGCATATCTCAGTTATCAGCACTATGAATCAGCATTTACCTTCGTTCCATAAAATACTAATTCTTCGCAATGTTAATAGATGTTCTAGGGAAGAAAGAAAAAGACTTCTTTTGTCACATGATTCAGAGAAACTTTGGATAAAGAAACATTAAACATTTCTCTTGACTGCAGGACTTCTCAGAACCTTTAATATCCTAATATACATGGTCCTCTTGAAGTGAAGGATAGAGTATATGTTATTTTCCAAAGGCATTTGACAAATGAAACCCTTTCTCTTATAGTATCCCACAGAACTATCACTTTGATAAACATGTTTTGGGAAATGTGAACCTAGATAATATCAACCCGGTTTTTGTCAAATTAGTCTCTTTTCTATTTTCCCACAGTTTGCTGTGACCCAAACAGCTGGGGGAAAAAATAGCCCCTATTGACATAGTGGCTTATTAAAATAATAGCCTGCTTCACAAACAATTACATTTAAAAGCCACATAGCTCCTGCCCTTGAGAAAGAAGTCTTTAACCCAGGTGGCTCGATTCTGAGAAGTTTCTGCACTGTGTCTCTTCTGTCCAGACTGTCACAGTCCTAATCTATCTTATACCAAAAAAGTAACAATTGGTAGATGTATTATTATAACCCATTGCTCTAAAGACAGAAAACACAATGTGTTAGTGCATACTACAGAAGTCTTCTCGAAACAGCAGAACCTGCAGCCCCAACTATAAACAGAGAGAGCCCTTAGAGTGACCTATTTAAAGCCAGGTATTATATTACCAGGATGGGCGGAGCTTGACTGCCCTACTCCCCACACTGCCCCCTGGAGGGCATCCCTGCACCTCAGGTGCGTGCTCTGCATCTGCAGCAGCCTCTCCAGTTGGCCCATGGGCTGCCATCTTGGCAGGTGCTTTTAAATCACCACATATTTACATCCTTCAATTAGCTGCCAGACTCCAGGATTTCAGAGTTGGAAGGCACCTACTTACCCTAATACAAGCCTCTTTTTTGTAGATGAGAAAACTAAAGCTTAAAAAGAATAAAAGTCACTTGCGCAATATCACACAGTTAATTAGTGACTAAAACTCAGATACCCCCAATTGCCTCCTTGATACTCTCATCTCTCCCGATCTCAGAAGCCTGGAGCCTCACTGAAGGGCTGTGGTTCAGACGGCCTTCTGGAAGCTTCTGTTCTGGCTCATGAGAGCCAAGGCTGCAGCTGCAGACATAATCCCATTGTTACCCCTTTCAAATGGTCTTCCATCTCAGAGCAGGCAGCAGCCTGGTACTGACGTTCTGGTTTACTTTCAGAAGCTACTGCAAATCACATGCTGGGGGAAGGACACCTTTGGTTGAAGAAAAGATCTAGGGTAAAGAATCTTGTCTTATTGTTAAATCCCAGCAGGTGGCACAGTGCCTAGCACACAAAAAGTCCTCAAAAAACATCAACGGGACTACTTGCTAAACCGAAGGCAAGGCCGCACACACCTTTAAGGAAGCATTTAAGTTTATCTCACTAGTTAAAAGAAAGTTTAGCCTCTTCCCCATAAAATCCATACAAAGCATCCTTACCCAAGTTTATGCTACCTAATTTTTCCGTCTGTTTTTGCAGTGGCCTGATTTCAGTATTGCTATAGTTACTGTGGCCAATGTAAAGCACATAAAGAAACAGTTCCACACAGGAGAGAGAAAGTCGCCTAGTTTATAATTGTGATCTCTGTTTTAACATCACCAAGTCTCAATCTTCTCATCTAGAAAATGGTTTCAAAGATATTAGCAACCTCGTTAGTTTGCTGGGAAGATTAAATAAGTCAATGTGTGTACGTAGCAATCTGGCCAACTAGGATTGGTTTTTAACTGCTGCTTGTATCAAAAAGAATTATGAAGCTGGGTGGGCCAGAGCCTTGAGATCAGCTGCCTCGTCTGTCACGAGTGTCAATGGGGAGGGTGCCACAGACACTCGGGTGTTTGCTGTAGACGCAGTGGTGCGCTGCCCTGATGTCCCTTCGGGACTAAGGCACGCACTCTCCAGCTGCCAGGGATGTGCCTCCCCTGAGAGCTGCCTTGTCTGAGCCTACACCCTTCCCCAGGTGCTGCCCACCTCCACCGACTTGTTGATGAAGGGGTACAAGGCCCAGCCCTCGCACCTCAATTAGAGCCAACTCCTTCCAAATGGCTATCCCAGCTCTAGAGCAACTGATGGGGACTGCTGAGGCCTTTGTTGAAACTCCATTACAGTTTGACTTTCCCCTGTGCCCAATCCTGCTTCCTTCCCTTCCTGAGAGCACCCCCAATAAAATTCCTGCATGTTAACCTCAGAGTTTCAATTTCCCAGGGAACTCAACCAAGACATTATCCTTGGCTTACTCCATTGCTCAATAAAAAGTAGCAGCTATCATTCTTTGTGTTGAATTTTCTAAGCAATCCACACTTGTTTTTCCTAACAAGAGACTTCTTGAGTTTCTGTATGGGTGACATCCCTTTATGGATGAAGAAAAGTCGCAAAGATATAAATAACTTAAACCCATTTTTATTTATCATCTAAAAAGTCCTAAATTCTATAGTCTATTCTCACAGCAATTTTCTCTACCATTGATTTACCACTTCTTCTTTAGTTACTCTAGTTTTGAAAGACAAAGACATAGGAAATGAAAGAATATCTTGTTATAAAATACGCAAAAATCTTAGTTTATTGTGAGGGGTAATTTAAGTCATCTTAGACGCTCAATCTACTATCCAATGCTTAGAGGCACAGGCCTGACCTTTGGGCTCGAGGATTTTCACCATGCAAATCCTACTGCCAGCAGACATACCCTGTGGAACCAGAGGGCTGCACAAATGGCCCTGGGCAAGGGTGAAAAAGGCCTAGCATCTGGTCTCCCCTCTCCCAGTAACTCCCTCAGGATCATGGACAGGTCATTTGCCTTTGCTGGGCCCTATTTTCCTCATCAGCAAAACAAGGAGCTTATATTAAATAAAGTCTAAGCTCCTTTCTTTTTTTTTTTTTTTTATTTCAGCTTATTATGGCGGTACAAAAGTTTAGGTTATGCATATTGCCCATGCCCCTCAACACCCCATCCCTCCACCCCCCACCCTGCTCCACCTCCCCCGAGTCAGAGCTAAGAAAAACTTACGATTGCTTAACCTCACAGGGTTTTTTTTCCAGGCAACATAAATAAGATGTAAGGGGAAATTGTAATAGCAGAGAAGAAATTAAAAGTGTCATAAATTCAAGTTACCAACTTCCCAAACGTGTATTACAGGAGAGACTATTAAGTGAATAGGAACCGATTTTATAGTTGTATTTTCCTTTTGCAAGATTTCCATCTAAATCACTACCTGTGTCATTGATTGTCATTTCCTTAATCTGGAGTGTTTGAATATACAGCTCAGCAATGCTTTGGACAAGCCATAAGTCACAGTTAACATTTTAAAAAATTAACTGTGCCCAAGTCTCTGCCTTGGGCAGCAATGTGCTGAAATACCAGCATCTATTAGAAAGAGGTTATTGATGTCGGGGTGACACGCACTGTGATTTGCAGGTGCCCCCCTGACTAACCTCTGGAAGCGACATCTCTGGGTAAAACTAAAGTCATTACCCTGACCAGGGGAAGCTGGTTTAACCAGACTGGCTCTTTTGATGCACGCTGAACACGATTGCCACCTAGGGATTACGTGCGTCTCACACGTGTGAGTTATTACATAAATTCCACCTTTAAAAAAGTAATAGGGTGTACTGTCCGAATTCTCTTTTTCTTTCAGTCCCCTTACCTTCAAAGTGTGGGTTCTTCAAGAACGCCTTCACCGTATCTACTTTGAAAATGATACTGCACGTGCTATGGATTGAAATAGAACAGAAAAACATGTAGATGCTCCCAAGTACACACCTCCAAGGCCTCATCTCCCAGTGGCTTTTAAGCATGATTTCTGGTTCAGAATCTCTTGCCAGAGGAGGTATTTTGTTCAGCGTACAACAGCTGAGCCTTAGTCTGACACTCACAGGAAAAACTCTTAAGCTTTGGTGACTCCTCCAAGCTTTGCCTTTAATGAGACCCATGATGGCAGATGAGTCACTGAGCAACTGTTTGAGTCTCGGTTTCCTTATCTACAAAATGATGACAGACAAACTTGTCCCACCTTGAGGTCCACAGGAAGATGTAGCCTGCAGATGACCCCGTGAAAGCACTTTAGAAAGCACTAGAAAGCACACAGGACTCTGGCCTAGGTGGGCTGTTGTCTTATTATTGACTAAACTGATCAGCAGCAGTGGTTTTAATAAACACATAAGAATGGTCTCTCCAACTTATAGCCGAAGTCTCATCTCAAAATGAGCCTAGAGGTCGGAGTTAGGGGTAAACAGAGGCGGGACTGACTCTACAAAGCCAGCCCTCCTCTCTCCCTAGAGCTGAGCATACCCTGTCCTTTAGGAAAGGATCTGTATCTGTTTCTAGTTCTCAATGGAGCACATAGGAGGGTGGACACTGCCTTTCCCTTACGGATTTATATTTCGGGGGCCAAAAGGCACAAAATAGGATAACATCTAAAAAATAGTCTTATCTTCCTTGGTAACCCCCCTCGAAATGAATAAGAGATAACTATATTATTCTAGCAATATTCCTTTTTCTAATCACCCTCCCAAGACTTGTCATTTCTGACTCTGCCCCCATCATAACAGTGATTTCATTTGCCAAATATGTTGCATTTCATTCTGCAGGATCTTCAACCTTTGGCAAATAAACATTCACTGTGCCGAGGACTGCTGAAGAGCCACTAATGGAGTGAAACCTGAAAACCCTTCAGAAAAGACTAATGAACCCCACTCTGTCTCCAGGGGGTAATTTAGTAGGTAGATTAGGCAACACTTGATTAAGAGTAAACCTCTCTTTTCCATAGAAATATATTGTGTTTGTACAGAGGGGCTGTATGAAGTGGAGGATTATGTCACAAATCCACAGGAAAAAGCAGAAGACGTTTCTCAGAAGAAATATGCAGGTTACTGCACATTTGGAAAAACAAGTCATACTTTATTGGGAGGAAAGAAGAGAAACTCCACGTACAACAGTTTTATTTACACGATTTCACTTGGCTTCTTGGAACATTTCTAACAAATGGTTAGTTCCCAAATACATTGCACAGGATGTCTTGTCACCCCTGACAGTCTATGAGTTACTACAAAGAGTAACGACTTCAACTCAAGGCTACCAGAAACTGATCGTCAAATAAGATTTTCCAAGACTGCCTATAGGGACCTGCTACAACAAAAGTCATTTTTGGCTTGTGGGGGATTACAGTGTGAAAGAAAAACAAATGTCAAAATAAATCCCCAAGGAAAGAAAGCACTTCTGTACTGACCCTCAGTCCTACCCATCAATGGTCCATGTCCTCTGCAGACTGACAAATATTTGAGTATTTCTCTTCATGGAAGAGAGCCTTGAAATGTTGGTGAGGCTCAGTCCACATATCAACACTGTGATGGGATTTATTCATAACTTAATGGAACTTACCAATCTCTACCCTTCAAGGTAGAAAATTGCAAAGCAAACAAAGCAGAGAACCCAGATATAAAACCATCCACATACAGCCATCTGATCTTTGACAAAGCAGACAACAATATACATCAGGGAAAATAATCCCCATTCAATAAATGGTGCAGGGAAAATTGGATAGCCCCATGTAGAAGACTGAAACAGGATCCATATCTCTCACCACTCACAAAAATTAATTCAAGATGGGTAACAGACTTAAATCTAGGACATGAAACCATAAGGAATCTAGAAGAAAAAGTTGGAAAAACTCTTCTAGATATCGATGTAGGCAAACAATTTATGAAGAAGACCCCAAGGGCAATCGCAGCAAAAATAAATGGGACTTAATTAACTTAAAAAGCTTCTGCACAGCCAAAGGAAAAAATCAACAGAGCAAACAGACAACCTACAGAATGGGAGAAAATATTTGCAGCCAATAAAGGGCTACAAAGAACTCAAGCAAATCAACAACAAAAAATCAAACAACCCCATCAAAAAGTGGGCAAAAGACATGAACAGAAGCTTTTCAAAAGAAGGAAGATAGACTAATGGCCAAAAAACATATGAAAAAATATTCAGTGTCACTAATCATCAGAGAAATGTATATCAAAACCACAAAGAGGTATCACCTAATCCCAGTGAGAATGGCTGTTATCAAAAAGTCCTAAAACAATAGATGCTGGCATGGATGCAGAGAGAAAGGAACATTTACACATTGTTGGTGGGATTGCAAACTAGTACAACCTCTATGGAAAATAGTATGTAGATTCCTCAAAGAACTAAAAGTAGACCTACCATTTGATCTAGCAATTCCACTACTGGTTATTTATCCAAAGGAAAAAAAGTCATTTTATCAAAAAGACCTTCTCACTAGACTTTACTGCAGCACAACTCACAACTGCAAAGAAGTGTAATCAACCCAAGTGCCCATCAATTCATGAGTGGATTAATAAAATGTGGTATATGTATACCATGGAGTACTACTTTGCCATAAAAGAAGTAAATTAATACCTTTTGAAACAATCTGGATGGAACTGGAGACCATTCTCCTATGTAAAGTATTGCAAGAATGGAAAAACAAACTCCACATGTACTCACTATTAAATTAGAACTAACCAATCAATGCTCACGTGCACAAATGGAAGTAAAACTCCACAGAAATCAAGCAAGTGGGAGGGGGAAGGAGGAGATGGGTGAAATCATACCTAACGGGTGGTGCAATGTGCACTATTGGAGTGATGGGCACACTTAAAACTGTGACTCAAGCAGTAAAAGCAATCCATGTAACTAAAACGTTTATACCCCCATAAAATTCTGAAATTAAAAAAAAAATAAAAGAAAATGGCAAAGCAAGTACTAGAACCTAAATAAATATATTTTTTAAAAAATTAACAAATGTATACTTACAACTATGTTGGAATAAAGACAAATATAATCCAGGAAAAAAAAATGCCACACAGTGTCTAAAAAAAAAAGACATGACGTTAAATTCTAACGAAAATTTGAACAAATGTGGATTTTCTTCTAAACCTATGATCGGATGACCTTTCTCATCTTTCCATATGTTGAAAATGATGGCTGAAATGAAGCCTCCCTAAATCACTCTACACCATGCCTACCAAACAGCCATGGAAAACTAGGAACTAAATAAACGTGTTTTGACAATGATGAATCTCTTAACTCTGCTGGTCAGGTTTCTTCTAATGGCAGTACTTAGGTAAGTGTACCATAACACATGAACATAGATCACAGTTAGAGTAACAATTTTAAGCTCAGGGAATTGTAATAAGTGAACTTAACTTAGTGACTTGGAGAGATGAACATATAGATATGAAGCCTAAAAATTGCTGCTTAAGATATATGTGTCCCTCTGCAAAGAAACAACTTAGCCTTGGGAACTTCATAATGAAGTATATGTTTTGCTGAAAGCAATGCATTTTTGAGGTTTATGTTGTTTGTTACACTTCCTCTGTTAGCTGATTCCAACTCTAATTGGAGGAGCAAAGTAAAGGAAGTCCCCTTGGAAAAAAGATACGGATGTACAAGGTTGCACAAATTGAAAAATAAAATTGTCTTTCGAACTTTTTTTTTTTTTAGAACTCTATTAAAAGGACATGAATAAATGGGAACATTCATTTGCTTTTTAAACTGATCACACTTGGGTTTAACCACGGGCAGAGAAGAAACTTTACAGTTCCCTGGAAACCTATAATTTGGAAACGGAAGCACACAAGAACAGACTTTAGTTTTCAGGCAATAAATTGAAGAGAATTCTGCAGACACACAACAGAAAAGGAGTATAAAATATTGGCTTGTGCATTTCTTAGAATGTTAGTTCATTAACTCGATAAGCTACACAGAAAAATGCAGCCAAAATCTACAAAGATGTCCACTGGGGTTTCAAATTGGCATATTTACTCAGCAAGAAATAGCCAGAGGTTGAAAAAAATAATGCATCCCATTCTGGTAATGACGATTTAGTGTGAATCTCCGGAAACACACCTTGCTGAAACATCTCCATGTGGGCTCTGACAGGACACACAGAAGCCCAAAGCCCCAAGGCCAGACATAAATATCATGCTCCGTAATCTGTGTCCTGGGGAAAAGCTCTACAGAATTAACAAGAAAATCACCATCTTTCACATCCACATTTCACACGCAATTCAACATTAACTTGAAAAATGTTTTAATTTTCCTCCTTGTTACCCAAAATGTTTTTTAATGCTTTACTGGAAACTTTCATTGATATAGTGTGTTCTATATCTGTATTACTCATCAGTGTAAAATTGTTGCAAAGGATTTGTTGGGTAATATTTCCCAAAGGTCACTGTCTTCTATGATTAAAAGCTCCATTATCAGACTCTCTGGGAGAAAACTCTAGTAACTGAAGTCTACATAGGTCAGGTACTGTGCTAGGCTCTTTCACAAATCTTATAATATTTACCCACCCAGGGAGGTAGCGATTGTAATCCCTGTTTACAGATGAAAAAAGTAAGGGTCAGAGAGAGTCTGTGTGTTACTCAAGGCCCTGAGCTAGTAGGGCCAGTATTTGAACAGTGGCTGATTCAACTCCATAGCTCTTTCTTTTTGTTTTGTTTTGTTTTCTATTTCAGGATATTATGGAGTACAAACATTTTGGTTACAGCAATAGCACTATTAGGCATCTACCAAAAGGAACAAAGTCATTCTATAATAAAGACATCTGCACTTGAATGTTTATAGCAGCACAATTCACTATCGCAAGGATGTGGAAACAACCCAAGTGCCTGACAATCCATGAGAGGATTAATAAAATATGGTATATGTATACAATAGAATACTACTCAATTATAAAAAACTCCATAGCTCTTTATCTTTCCCTTCCTGTTCCCCTTGTCAATGTCCAAAAAAAATGATTTAAGAAGTTAAATCGAGAACATTCCCTATTCTCACAGATTGTGACAATTCCCTCCAAAAAATAATAATTCAAGGTATATTTAAACAAAAAGAGGACTTAGGACAAATACTACACTGCCACCTCCTTTCGATGGGTCAAGTTGAGCTAAATAGGGTGCATTCTCATCACTTTATTCACACCATGTAAACCCAGTGGGATCACAGTGACAGGCTATCCAATGTGCAGATCCATAGAACGCTTAAAAAATTGAACCAACTTTCTATAAACCATAGATTTCACATAAAAATTCATATTTTATGACTTATCTTAGACAATCAAAAGGTCTCACAACCCTAGGCCCATCTTTATAGCAATGTGCAACCAGAGCGCAGTGGCCCCTACTCCCTTAGATGAGGCAGGGGCTCCTGAATTCCCTTTAGCTCCCTACCACTCTCAATTGTATCTATACACTAAGCCAACCACAGCTGAACTTTTTCATTATGCTTATGCTTATGGGGAAATACTTCCCCAAACCTTGTCTCTTTTGATAGATTGAGTGATTGGCCTCAATTCCTCACCTCTCCTTGTATCTGCCCCCTGACAGTGTTCTCTTCATGAGTACAGTGTACGTTTCCAGTCCTTGACTCAGCCACATGCTTTGCTTTGGCCAACAAAGTAAGGAAGAAACCACAGTGTCAGTTCAAGAAGAGGCCTTATGAGACCTTGAACATTTTTGCTTATTCTCTTGTGCCTCAGCTACTGTCATTAGAAGAGTTTCCCCTGGGTTGCTGATGCCTCTTCAGCCTGAGCCTCAGAATGAACACTTGCAAAAGAGCTACCCTAGCCACACCACAGACATGCAGTGAGTAGCAGAAGTGCTTATCCAAGCCCACCCTTGAGCTGTTGACCCAGTCAGTCAACCTGAAAATCTGTGAGAATAAAGGGGTGGGGAACCTGCAGTCTTGGGGCTACATGTGGCCTTCTGGATTATTGAGTGCAGCCTTTTGACTGAATTCAAATTTTACAGAACAAATCCTTTTAATAAGCGGTATTGTCACTGAGTTCTGGGGTGATTCATTACACAGCATTACGATGACAACTGCTAACTAATACATCTCTACCAAAAATAAAAAATAAAAGGCAGGCTGAAAGAAACAGACATCATCATTTTTCTTACATACAAACCTGTTTCGTATGTTAACAGCCTAGACCCTGAAAACATTTGAGTTTACAATTGCTGTCATAAAACTATAAACTCAAGAACTAAAGAAGGTCAAATTTGTGAGATGTTTCTACCATGACCATATGTCTAGGTTTGACTGAGGTGGGCCAGGTTTTGCCCATTGCCCCTGTATCCTGGTTTGAACAATAAATAACATGGTTACTCAATCGTCATTCAACATTGTCTCTGATGTTCATACCAATTAGTTGAATCTCTTCAAACTCTCCTTTGAAGCCTGATCCAACAGCCATTATTGTTGTAGCAGTACTATATCTGATACTTCTCTGGATGTCATAGCTAATTGGTTGAAATCATGCAGCCAGGGTATCTAATCATTACCAAACACTTATGTAGAATAAACCAAATTTGGCAGGTGTCAATCCCACAACCACCAACCAACCAACCAACCAATCCTAGCTGACTGACACTTAAAGGGTTTAACAGACTAACAGGGAATGCTTAAAACAACAGCAATATTAAAAAAAAATCAAGTGCCTCCAGAAAGTGCTATTTTCAGAAGGCAGTAATTCCTACATACATCTGAGCACATCTGCTTAACAATCCAGGAAAGTGGGAGGTTCGCTCTCTATTAACCTTAACCAGAGACGTTTTCATCAAAATTAATTGTGATTACTTTTTATTGCATTTCAAATGCTATCCTTTATTTGGGGTGGTCAAGAATGCAACTAAGCAATTCCAGACCATGCTATCTTTTATGAATAGGTCTATGAGGTAGTTATCAAGGCCCTTATGAAAATATTGCTATACAAAAGTTCATGGGACAAAACAAGACATTAATTTCCATAGCTAGATGAGTCCTTAGAAAAGAAGAAATTACTATACATAGAAAAGACAAAATCTTTGATGTTCAATGTATATCAGAGTAGAACCATATAAATATCTGTGCATATAATAGACAACTCTTTTTAAAAATGTTTCTTCCACTTTTTCCTTGTTCTTATAACAAAAGTTAATCATTAACACTTATTTTGAGCACAGTACGTGCCAAGTAAAATTCTAAATTCTTTGAATGCATTGACTCTTCAACTCTCACAACAACTCTGGAGTAGACGCAATTATCATTCCTGTTTTACAGATGAGGAAACTGAAGCTCAAGGAGGTTAAGTAACCTTCCCATGGACACTCAGTGAATTCTAAAGCTTAGAATGAAACCCAGGCATTCTAGCTCTTGAGTCCCTTACAGAAAGATAATAACAACACTTACCTCACTGGAAATTGCCACCACAATCAACTGGCCTTAATGTTTTGTGCCCTCACTGAGTCTTGCTATATCCAACCTCTGTTCCTTTTCTGACAGTTCTAGTACATGGAGGGCCTTCTTTACTGCCCTGTCTCTCCCATGTCAAAGTCATTCAGCTCAAATGCCACCTGATCCACCAAGACTCTCTGCCATCCCATAGTGTTCTTGCCTTCCTGATTCTTCAGAATTCTCATCATCTAAAGATACTCAGATCTAGGTTTCAGTCCTGGCTCTACCACTATTGGACAAGTTATTCTGTCTCTCAGAGCCTTTTTCTCATATATCGAATGGGATAATAATAGCTAACAGACCCCATATGATGGCTGCAGTGGATCTCTATAGTTTTGTCTGCACAGAACCCCTGCCAGGAATAGAACTCCTTTCATTCTTGTGGAAGCCACCTATCTGCATTCTTGGCCCATTGGATTCAGGTGAAGCTGGTCCCTTTTCCCTAGGCTCCAGGTAATCGTATAACCTAACTGTGGCCTGGCCAATTTATACATTCTGTCCTTGAACTTTTGCTAGATCTACTAAATAAGAGCCATTCTCCTTCCCCCAGGGTGACTGCAATCTTAGAATGCAGTCTAGCTGCTGGTGGCCGTCCACTGTGCACAGGCTTCCTGGGAATCAAGGCAACAAGGAGCAAAGCACATCTGCAGGAGGCTGGAAACAGATTCCTGATGCCATTGTGGGAATATCTGAGTCCAGTCAGGTCGAAAGTCCACTCCTGGCCTTCTCAGTTAATTTAGCCAACTGATTTCCTCTCTTGCTTCGTTCAGATTAAGTGTGTTCCTGTCACTTGCACATAAGAATCCTAACTAACCTAGCTGACATAAGAGTTAAATGAAATAACAGCCACCATAAACTACATAGCCCAAGCTGGGCATGGTGACACATACCTGTGGTCCCACCTATGCTGGAGACTGAGCCAGGAGGACCACTTGAGCCCAGGAGGTCCAGATCAGCCTGGACAATGTAATGAGACCCCCAGCTCAACAACAAAAAAAGTACATAGCACAGCACCCAGCATATTGAAACATTCAATAAATGACACCTACCACTGTTATTGTTCCTCTGCATTAGTTTCTTGGAGGTAGGAAGACCTAGAGTCAGGTCTACCTCCACCTTCTATTATGGTATCACTTCATAACTTTTCTGAGACTCTAGTTTCACCATATGTAAAATTACCAACATTGCTGTAAGAAATAAATGAGAATATATGTCTGGTAAGACAGTGAAATGTTCTGCAAATTTTACTTATTATTATCTTAGTCTTTTGGCTCCAATGTAACATCTCCTATGACAGATGGGAAAACTTAAGACTCAAAACTCTGGGACGTGAATTGCCAAGAGCATTGAGGAAGCTGTGGACTCAAATAAGTTACCAGTCCATGCTAAGGTGGGACCACAACTTAACAGGGGACCTGACCCTAGTATTGTGCTACTCAGTCAATACTCTAAGTCGAGCATCAATGTAAGGAGGGCTTGAGTGGTACCAGAAGGCATGTCCAAGACACAAAGAAAAAACGAAACTAATATTGACTAAGTAACTCCCATATGCCATGTCCTATGCAAGGTATTTCCTTATATTTCCTACTCTGGAATAATTATTTATTTCTCTTTTGGCCAATTAAAAAGATGAACTATGAGTACATATTGAAATTATCTAACTTCTTCTATCTCCAAGGAGGAAACCTAATATATAACTGGAGAAAGACACTAATTAATAAGCAAAATTTAACATGAACTCTAGCCAACTCGAACTGCTCTGTTTAAAGGCACCATGGAATAAATAAAGGAACTTCAAAGCAAATGCCCTGTTCTAGCTTGAATGTTTTATTGAGCATATGGGGAGAGCTCCTTGACCAAAAATAAGGATAGTTAATGAGGAAAAACTGGTGTTTTCAGTCGGTTGGCTGGTTTCTGAGATAGAGCTGTCCATGGAGAGATAACTATGTTCACAGAGAAGACAGAATAATGATCTGTCTCAGAGCCTCAGAGTCTTGAACAAAACAAAACCAGTTTTGTAAACTGTCTGAGATGCATCCTTTTCCAAATACCTTCTGTGATAATGCACACACATTTCCCTTCTACTAACCCCTAAACCACTTAAATATAAATGGGAAAGGAAGACATTTCTGTTTTAAGCTTCTTGCCGACTCTATGAATGCAGCCCTTACCTTTGAAAGTGAAGTCCAGGAACCAGGAGATTCTGTGCAGCATTTCTAGGCTCTACTGTAATCAGCTTTCCTTGGGCATCATTTTGAAAATGATGCTCCACACTTGGAGAGATCTATGAGGCTCCCTGGGAGTACACAGTTAGTGCTAGACTCAGGCAAGTCCACCATTTCTGTGCAAATTTTCCTGCACCAATGGCTACATTTCTGAAACAGACAATCTCCAATTATTTATGGATTGAAAGGAAAAGCCTAGGCTCACCTGCAAATGCTGTGAGTTGTCAGCCATGCTATCTTCTCGCCTGCGGACTTCTTCCAACAACTGAGCGTTCTTCTTCTTTTCCAACTGTTGATTGTGCTTGAGGTTGGCCACCTTCTTATTCTGATCCTTCATATGCCTGAGAAAAGTCAGCACAACTTGGTTAAATTCAACCACTGGAAGATCATATCTTATAACAATAGACTCCAGAAATACTAAGCACAGAATATCTAGATACGGGCTCAGGAAACAGGTGAAACCCCAGAATATTCCATTCATTCAAACACAAATATTTCTTGGGCACCCACTTAATTCCAGGTGCCAGGATGGCACCGGGGCTGCAGTGGTGGATGAGACAGGTATAGTCTTCACCCTCCATGGAGCTTAGAGTCCAATGGGCAAGACGGATAAGCACCAAGGAGACCCAACTTAGGTATCCTGATGTTGAAGGAAACAAATGTTCATAGCATGCTGTGAGAGATGATGATGCACATGTGTGGACAGGTGGTGGGTGGAAGGAGATGACTTCAGACACTGTGGCCACGGAAGGCCTCCCTAAAGAAGTGAGACTATGGTTGAGAGTAGAAAGAGCCAACCAAGAGAAATGCCAGTGGAGGAGCTCCCCAGGTAGAGAAAACAACACGTGTAACTTCTGAGGTAGGAAAGAAGGAACTGGAAAGTGGCAGTGAGGCTACCCACGGTGGGGGAGGGAGCAGAGGAGGAGATGGGACTGCACAGGTAGGGGGCGCAGGCATGCAGGGCCTGCAGTCCATTGTGGGGCATTTATTTTCTCCTAAGCGGTTGCTGTTCTAATTATTATTATTCTTTTGGATCATTTTCTTATTCTGAGATCATAATCCATTACTTTGATTTTAAAATAACAATTACAAGGCTCCGATCAAATACATTGTCATCACTTAGCTCAAACAGAATAACAGTTTGGCTAATCATAATGTTAAACAAAGCTCTGGGGTTTGGAGTAAAAGTTCTTAATGAATCTATAGAATGTCAAAGTGCAAAATCATAAAGTGATCAAGCGGGTAAAAGACTAAGGATAAAGAACGGGTTAAAAAAAAAAATGGGAGTTACAAGCTTAATGTGGACTATTTCACCAGCAGCGTTTAGCAAAACATTCCACAGATTTAGGCAACCATGTCCACAGCAGCTGTTATAAATCTAATTCAACACATAAGGAGGTGGGAGGGGAGTACAGAGGGCTAGGAGCAGTGACCAAAGGAGGACAGCTGAGGGACAGAATCATCTGGGGACCCTTCTAATCCATCTAATCCCTTCACTCGCTCTCCCCAACATTGCTCCGTCAGCCATTACTGAGTCCTGACTCCCAAAACAGCCATATTGAGAATCACTGCTCTTTTGAAAATATAAACAAGAACTAGATGATAAACAACAAACATGTCAAATTGAAACAATTTAAAATCACATGAAAACGGCTCTCCATAAGAAACTTTCATTTCTAGTCCTCATAAAATTATGTACTCCCCTACTCTCTCCCACACCAAGAAAATGAAGTTCAAGAGAATTGTTTGTTTAGTCGAATGGTATCAGGAATCCTGTTAATAAAAATATTCCATGCCTGTTGTCCCAGCTACTCAGGAGGCTGGGCCAGCAGGATCACTTGAGTCCAGGAGTTCGAGTCCAGCCTGGTCAAATAATGAGACTCCACTTCTAAAAAAGAAAAATATTCCGAGCACATCGGCTTCTTATGACTATTTATAGTACCAATTGAAGCAGTGATTTAAATATTCTTGGTGGCACTTATAGGAGGATATAGATAAAATAGAATAACCATCTCCTTAGTCATTATTTGGATTGTATAATTTTTATCTGATAATTCCCCATTTTGCCTGATATAGCAACATACACATATGAAACCACCAAGTCAAGGCTACATGCTAATCTACTTTTAGAAGATTATCTTTTGGTTACCATAAAGATGTTAAGAATGATCTCTCACGTTCTAAGTGAATGAGTATATAGTACTTCCGAAGCTCATACTAACCTGGGGCAAGCATATTTTCCAATTCCTTAGGAAATAAGGCCAGCAACTCAGTAACAGGATGTGATGGAAAGGTCAGTATGATTAGTGTGATTGTTTAATTAGAGGACATTTTTATAAAGAAATACTTTTTATTGCTTAAAAGCATACCATTAAATAGGACCAACTGCTAAACGTTTCCCTCTCTCACCAAGTACCAGTGATAAATACAATATATTATTATTACAAACATCATTTGCATACTGAAAGAACTCCCACAAAGTTCTCAGAGCAGTCTGAACAGACAGACCTCACTTTCAAGGATACTGCAATGTTTTTTCAACCCAAAAGAAAAAACAAATGCCAAACTCATGTGTCCCAACCTGGTTAAGCATTAGTGGCTAAGAAAAATGGGGAACTGAAGTTCTGACACTGTGATGGAAGCCTATCTCCAGCATTCTCCAACCCCTCCTTCAAATACACCCTTATTTAAGACACTAGTGGTTGAAACAGAAAAATGGGTTGTGGATGGCACTGCTTAGGACTTGGGCCAAGGTGATGAGACCAATCATATTGTCTTTGTACACGAGACCATCAATAGGTACAGATAGAGTATGCACACTCCCCTGTAGTACTGCCATGGTTTTCAAAGATGTTTCTAGCAATCAAAGCCTTTATTCTAATAAAAGCTTACTTGAAAGTCAAAAAGGAAAAACAGAATTGCTGTGGCAGAGGTAGAAAAGAGGCAAAGTCGGGGTGGGGAACAGGTGAGCAGAGCCTCAGCTACTAGACAACCCCTCTCTCAGGTGTCCATCAGGGAAGCCCTGAGGCTACCTGAAGCATGAGGTAAAATGGCAATTTATGAGAGAGGCAGGTAGAGGAGTCGTGAAATTTAAAAGTACTAGATCCGTTGGAGAAGAGAAAATGCCCCCATGGATGCTCAGTGAGAAAATGACCACAGTGATTTTTGCTAGTAACAACTTCAGCATTTCCAAGAATAAAATCTGTAAGTGACCTATCAGTCTCCACATCGTCCCCCCCTCACCTGTAGAAGCATACCCACACTGAATAAATCAGGAAGCTCTCAGCTGGCTCCAAAATCTGGAATATAGGGCCCCTGGGGGTACAGAGTGCAACACCTTCTTGCTATCCTGCCCCAGCAGAAAGTGTCGCTCTTTCCCAAACTCCCACCCACTTGGCAACTCGGGCAGTTTCAAGGCTCTGTCAGGACTGACCTGATCCACGCTCAGGAAAAATGTCTCTTTGGAGTGAATTTTTTTCTCCAAGAAAACAGTATTAAATATATCCAAGACATAAATTTTAAAAAGATAAGAATTATGAGAGGAAAGGTATTTGGAAAATAAGTTGGTAAGATCAGTTTTCAATGTTTAACTTAAATTGACCAGTTTATAACAGTTTCCAAAAGCAAGTTATATCACTTTCAAAATTCAGCCATTATTAAGGAATCTGGATTAAATTAAAAACCTCCAACAGGTGTCAAGGTCAACAATGGCAACCATATTAAATATGAATGTCAGAGAGAACAGAATCCTGTTTTTTTTCATTAGAATAGTCTGTCAAATTAAAATTGGAATGCATTCTCAAACTTGCTGGTGAGAATGTGCCAACCTTTGAGGCCCCTAGAATTACACAGGTAGGAGTACAGGACAGGAGATGCATATGTTTCTCCAAGGACGTGTGTACATTTGCAAAAAAAAAAAAAAAAAAAAAAGGATAAAACCAAAATTTCTCTTCTTTTAAAGTCTCAACAGAAACAAAAAGACGCCTTTTTTTAACATTTGCTCTCAAAAACTTAAAAGATTGACAATATTCATCGTTGAGAGGATGCATTATCCGGCTCTCTCATATGTGGCTAAGAGAAGTGTAATTAACAAAAGCACTTTTGGAAATCAATTTGGCAATATGCACCAAAGTGCACATACCTTTTGCCCAAGCAAACTTTTCTTCTAGGAAAGCAGTCGACAAAAATTCTTGCACACATGCACAAATGCATGTGTACAAACATTTTCATTACAACTGTAAAAGTGAAAATTTGAAAATTGCCTAACTGTCCATCAGAAGGAAACTGACTGAAGAAATTAAGTATATTCATAGTATAGATTCAGGCTAGCTAAAAAGATTAAGAAAAAATGAAGTACGGATATGGAAAAACCTTCAAGATACATTGTTAACTGAAAAAGAAAGCAGGTAGCAGAATAATATGAATCATAAATATGGTCTGATCTTAAGTTGAAATATGAAAGCCTATTTGGATGAATATTTACACACATGCAAGTAAATGGAAACTCCTGGAAACCCCACACCAGTCTATAAACAATAGTTACCTAAGGGAAAAAAAAAAACAAACAATGATTACCAATAAGGAAAAGATTGGAATTGGGGAAGAAGCGGAACTTCAATTTTTACTGTATGCATTTGTGTGTGTGTGTGTGTGAGAGAGAGAGAGAGAGAGAGAATAGGGTATAAATACATACAGATGCACAGATAAGTGCACAAGTCAAAGATTTTTGACCAAGCAAAATATAGAACATTGCCAATGATGACATGGAAAAAAAAAGAAAAAAATATATATAGAACATTGCCACCATCCAGCCTCACGTCCCTTCCCCCTGCCCAGAAGTAATCACTATTCTAACTTTTATCTATACGGTTTTATTTTGCCTGTTCTTGCCTTTCATGTACATAGAATCATGCAGCATATATCCTTTTGTGTCTGACTTCTTTCACTCAGCATAAGGGGTTAAGATTCACGCATATTGTTATGCATATCAGTTCATTCCTTCCTATTGCTGGGTAGTATTCCATTATATGAATATATTAATACTATAGTTTGATTAGCTATTCTGTTGTTAATGGATATTTGGGATGGTTCACTTTTTTTTTTTTTTTTTTTACTGTTAAGAATAAAGCTGCAATGAACATTCTAATATTAACCTTTTTGCGGGCATATGCTTTCATTTCTCTTGTATAAATGAGGTAGATGTATGTTTAACTGCGAGTATAAAATGGTACCACCCATGGAAGACTGTTTCTGGGCCATATGCATCTCCCAGGAGCACCTGCAGTGCAGTGGCTGATAGCATAAACTTTGCAGCCAGACTGCATGGGCTCCCATCAGAAGTCTGCCATTTCTAACTATGTGACCATGGGCAAGTTTCTTAACCTCTCTGTCCCTCAGCTTCTTCACATGTAAAATGGGAATAATAACTGAATCTAAGTCAAAGGGTGATTGTGAAGGGTTGATGAGTTAGAGTTAACACTGGTAAAATGCTTAGAACAGACCACAGCATGTTCACTGTTTCACTCTTTGCTCACAAAAGAATGTAATCATGTCTTGTGCAATATATTGCACACATATTTAGTGTCTTGTTTCCCATACCAGAACAGCAGGCATTTCAAATACTAAAACAATGGACTTTGGAATGCATTATTAAATGCTTGTTGTCGCACATTTAGCTTCAACTTGTGCTTTCCTTAATAATAGCAAGAGTTACATTTCTGGTAGGTTATCCTAATGGAAGCATTGCAGGAAGATCATGACAAGCCTAGGGAAGTAAGCTGGGATCCCGAGACGACTGCCCAAGTAGATGGGCCACACACACACACACACACACACACACACACAATGGAAGCTGACAATGCATATTACATGTAGAATTTCCAATAATAGACGCTTTTACTTTTAAATGCTGAGATGATTCCATTTTTTAATGCTTGTAAATACCATTCAGTACTTCAGCAAAGCTATAAATTTCAGAAAGCTACCATAAATATTGTAAAGATATTTTTATAGCAAATATAAGTGTGCTAAATGTCATGAGCGTGATATCCCTTCCTGGAAGAGAAAGGATCTGGCCTGTTGTAGCTACTTGAATCCAACTCTCTTTCCAGCAAAGAGCCAAGAGCCAGGTCAAGGTCTGGGGAGTTAGTTCCAGAGCCAAATCTCTTGGACTTTGCATCTTGAAGCAGCCTCCCAAGAGCAGCTCGACTGGCCACTGGCTTTGATGACGGTCTGCTGCTTAAGTCTTTGTGTAAACCCTTCAATGGGATGCCCAAGCCCATCTCCCCAAGTTTTCAGTCTTGGCTTCCTTCCCTGCTTTAGGCCCCCTGCCCTCCCTACTGACAGTACTTGCTTGCTGGAGGTGACCACCATCCTGTCTTCCGCCTCCTCTGTGGTGCTGGCAGCCACACATGAACCCAGAGACAAGGCCACCGTCAGTTATAGCACATAATGGCAACACACCTTTAAAAAGACATCATTTTATCACTCACCAGGCCAGCAGGATATACCCAGAACCTAATAACAAAGCTGAAGAAAGTAAGTGTTAAAGGAAAGGGAGTGTTCAGATTTGAAAACTTGAGAAGTAGAGCTTCTCAGAGGCAAAGAGCATTGCAGCCTCATGCAATATTGTGCACACCTTGCAGGATCAGGCCCCCCCAGCAAAACCTTCCCTGGAGGAAATGATCCTATCAGGCTATTCCTTGCTCAGCCTGACGAAATGATTCAATCATTTTGAGACCCATGGGTTGAAGGGCAATACAGTAAGATGCTCCAGACCAAGGACTTTGTTGCCAGATCGGCTGCATCCTCATTGCAGCGGCATCCTTTACCAACACTGTGACCCTGGCCAAATCATCTTACTGAGGGTGGGGCATTACATGATTTAATAAACCTAATCCTCTTAAACAGTCCTACGCACACTGTGAGTGCTTTATAAATATCAGCCCGATTCCCCTGCCCCAAACCCTCCTCTAGAGCACATATCCACACTCCTTACCTTCACCTTTGACCTTCCCACCCAAGCCAGGGAGACCTTGGAAACAATCTTAGGTGACACTGCAGAAGGTCACAATTAGCAAAAGAAAAATTTATTTTCCTTGTGGATATTTCACTCCGGGGAGAGGTTCTGAAGGGCTGACATCCTCCAAATGTTCTCCCTCATTCTGACCCTAAAGAACCCTTTCTCCCAAATATCGACTACATACACCTCAAATGTGAATGGAACCCAGTGACAAAGAGCTGAAGCTAGGAGGTGATGGGAATCTATTCAGGAAAACCCCAGGTATGGAAAGCAGAGAAGGCTGGGGTGATGGCTAATGCCCCCCTTCTCCCTCCAGATGGATCTGATAGGATGGATACGAGCCCATAGAAAACTCAAAGGGAAAACGCAAGGCCTATTTCTCACCCTCCTCGGGACTCAATGTTCAATCCAGGGGCATCTAATATTAATAGTAAGATGCTCTTCCTAGCAAGCAGCCCACACACAGTTGCAAGGGTCAGGTGATTAACTAACATGCCTGGCTCTGATTTACTATTTACCAAATAAATTTCTTATCGTTTGTCCTCCTATCTAGGTCTGGTGACCCAGAGAGCAGAGGGTGACCATGCAGGTCTGAGAATGGTAGCCCTGGGATGGTTACTTTTCTCATTGTCAAGCACTAAATGTGTTGTCTCGCTGTACATCCCTCTCACTGTAGACTGCACTACATGCTCAGGCTTCTCAGCCCACATGGTTGAAGGCTGTGGTGGATTCACTTCCAGGAGGGCCCAAAGCAGGGTTCCCCTGTGCCATCTGTGCCTGCCCAGCAAGTATCCCCTGCTTCGGTACGTTGTGGCTCCATATATCCGCCGGTGCCTCAATGCCCTGCCCAAAGCAGCAGTGCAGGAGGACAGACAGGGAAACAGGGAGTGCAGACCCCTCTTCTCCATCACTCCTGCTACCACAGTAGCTCAAGTCACCACCACTCCCTGCCTGCACCACGATGCTCTTCTCTCCTCCCGGGTCTCCCTGCTTCCACTCTCGCTTCCCTTTTAATCTATTATCCACTCAGCAGCAAGAGCAAGTCTTTCAAAACAAGTCAGACCATGCACTTCTTGGCATATAATCCTCCGATAGCTTTCCATTTCCCAAAGAGCAAAATCACAGATTTGTGGACTTATACCAGCCAGTCTCATTCCATCCCATTCTCACCTTTAGCCCCAGAATCCAGAATCCAGTCTTTCAGTCCTTAGAGCACACCAACTCCTTCCCACCCGGGGCCACAGGCACAGACTGTTCTCTTTGTCTGGGACTGCTCTCCACAGCCACCATCCCTCCCACAGCTGCCCTTCATCCTTGGGGCTCAGCTAAAGAACTGCCTCCTCAGAGGGCCCTTTTCTGAGCATCAAATCCAAGGATGCCTCCTCCCCTGAAAACCTCTGTGCCTGCACCCTGTGCACTTGCCTCACAGCACTCAGCACAACTTGCGATCATACATGTATTTGCATTTTGAATTGCTCTGGGATCATCTTACCACCAGACAGGCACGACTGCCAGGACAGAGTCCATCCCTAGGGTGTTGTTCACCAGAGTGAAGGAATGACTCTCAACCACATCCTCTCTGGCTCAGGCTACCATCATCTCCAAGCTGCATGAGGAGGCTGGCTCCAACTGGTCCATCTAATCCACTCTCTGCAGGGCAGAGGAGAGTACACGGATGGATTCCACCTCCGTCCCATGCAAACCTTGTCAATGGATTTCTACTACCTGCGAAAACACCCGTGCCTCTCCCCATACGTCTCCCAGATCTAACTCCTACCTCCCTGAGTTGCATCTCATCCTCCTCGCCCCATCCACACTGGCCTTCCATTTGGACATGCCAAGCCATACTGTTCTCCGGGACTCTGTACAAGCATTTTCCTCTTCTAGCAACTCTTTAGCCCACCCCTACCCCAACCCTTCAAAGGTAACCCATTTATTCTCTCACCTCAGTGATATCCTCTGGAAGCCTTCTTGGTTTACAGAGAAAGTTGGGTCTCCCCATTGCAAACTCCCACGTTGCAGCCACAAACCCCTCATCCTTCTGATCCTTTCCTGTCTTCCTTGTTCTGCTATAGGCACTTTCTGTACAGTGATCACACCTGTCTTCTCCAAGGATCTAGCACAATGCCCAGGTCATTGTCACAACAGATTTCTGCTGGATTGAATTTAATTCTGAAACCCACCCTCTCTTTGGTCCAAATATTAAATAGGCTCCCTTTTGTATGCCACATGCTTTATGCGAACTCTTAAAGCTATTCAGGAATGTGTATCTAGGGATTTATATGAATTAAGATTATTCTCTTACATTTGTTTTCAGAAATTTGTATGAAAAAAGAGTTAAATCTCATAAAATGATTATCAGTTTACTATCAATGAAATGGTACCTGGTCAAAAAAAAAGAAAAAAACACAGAAATCTGGACTGATAATAAATATCAACTGAGTACTATTACCTGATCTAATACAATAAAAACATAAGAGTTCTCATTGCTATAAAGGTCACTTTCAAAATTAAACTGAAAATCTAAGAAGCGGAGGCCAAACCAAACACACACACACACACACACACACACACACAAGCCTGGGTATCTCTTTCCTAATTTAATTTGTATTCAACACATGGTGAAAAACATATACATAGTTAGTGGCAAACTGATGGCCTGCTCTCGTTTGTGGGGCAGAGAAAGGCTTTCCAAAGTCTGGAACAGTGGTCAGCAAACATTTCTTTGTAAAGAGTCAGAGAGTAAATATCTTAGGCTTTGCAAGCTCTACAGGCCCTATCAAAATCACTCAACTTTTCCTATACTTTGTCATGGTAGTGCAAAAGCAGCCACAGACAATACGCATACAAATGTCCATGACTATGTTCCAATAAAACTTTATTTACAATAACGGGCAGCAGGGCCAGATTTGGCCTGTGGGCCAAGTTTGACAAGTCCTGGGGTCTACAACATGTGCCAATAATCACATTGTAGCAAATGCCCCTATCACTTACTCTGAGCAATCACATGATGTGCTCTAAGTACTTTACCTATGTTAGCTTACTTAATTCTCACAACAGCCCTACTAGTTAGGTTGTATTTGCTTATTCCTGTCACAGATAAGGAAAATGCCCAAAGCTACAAAGCTAGTGAGTGTTACAGCTAGTGTAATTCTCAATCAGTCTGGCTCCAAAGACTATGTCCAATCCCTTAACCTCTGTGCTATACCAACCAACTGTGGAGAATATTGCAGAGTTTCTTCCCACCACATTCCTGCTTTCTCTTCTTCTAAGCAGCCAAGAAAATTCTATGGATCAGAAATGGAAATCTCTGTTCTGTAGTCCAGCCACTTCAAGAAATATCACTCTAACCTTCATGGAATACCCCTGGGCAGCAGCTTGGTTGACTATTAGAGAGCTAGATAGAGACGAGGTCATTATTTGAGAATGTTAGCTTGCCACTAGGGGAGCTTCAGAATGGAAGGTGAGAGCTGAACAGTTTAAATGGCACAGTGGCAACAAGGGTTACTGAAACGAGGACCCAGCTATGAAGCAGAACACAAAACCAACAAGGGTGCTGTGCAATTTCCCCATTAATTTCCGTTCTCTGAACCTGTTAACCTCACTTTTGAACAACTTATTAGGTTGTATGGATGAATCTACCCCCAAAGCAGAAATGTTTATTGTATTTCACATCCTGGAACTTCATTGTATCACAATGAGTTTGGTTCTTCTTCCAGTACAAACAGATTGAATCAGAGATAAAGAGTCTGGAGATAAAATGAATGAAGATAAAAGTAAAAACTCAACAAAAGGGAAAGTAAGAGAAGGACAAAGGGGTGAGGACAGTACAGATATCAGGCAACAGATCTGAAGACGGCAATTCTGGACCACGGGGGCAAGCCCGAGACAGGGCAAGGCAGAAGATTAAAACTCCTACCCTGTTGCCACCTCATATCTTCTCTTTGCACATCATTCACTTCTTTTTAAATCAAAAAATGGAATCTGAACACTTTAAAAACAAAACATTCGTATAATTGCCACAATTCCATGGAGTATTGTATCCTTCTAAAAGCCTACGACTCCACTGTTAGACATAGGCACATTAGGGCCAATTTGGTAGGGTGTCAGCTGTATTTACAGTTTGGGGTAATATAAAAACATATGGAAACTGTGAAAATTGACCCCCAGGGGGCTAATGTTGGAGGAAACCAACATTCCACAGTCTGGCCAGAAGTTGGGGGCGATTTGCCCAGACAATATACAGCCCAAGCAGCCTATGAGCACGAGGGGCACTTTGTGCATGCAAGACCTATTTTTATTGCATCCAATCTGGAATTAGGCTGTAGCAGCCTAGACATAAAATAAAACGGAGGTGTAAGAAGATAAAAATCTTATATGATGATTTTCCAAATTAGAGTACAGAAAAATGTGTTGGAGTTTATATTATTTGCTATCGGAAATCACTTTTAAAATATTATTAACTAATATAAAGACTCCCTGTTTTCAGATGTCCAATTAAGAATTATGAATTAGCACTGTGCTAAGCAATGCAAAAATTTAATCCCAGCTAAAAGGAACAACATTCTTATGTGGAGGGTATTTTATACCCATTTTATAGATGACAAAACAGAGGTTTAGAGAGGTTAAGTAATTTGCCCAACAACATACAGTTCACAAGTAAGAGATGTAAAATTTGAATCATTGTTTCTATGATGCCAAAGATCATGGTCTTATCTATCACGCTATATAAAAATAATAAAATGGTATCATATATTATTATGAGATCTTTGCGACACAAGTGAATGGAACATACTAACCAGGCCTAGACATTCCTTTTTGAAAGTTACAATCTTTTTCTCTATAAGGTAGGCAAAGCACTAGCCTCAATAAAGCAAGTTATACTTTCTTTAGGGTCTGGTCTGAGAAGTAGCTTATCAGACCATCCCAAATATAATTCAGACCAGTGCTGAATTAGATCTCTATTGCTGCATAACAAATTACCACCAACTTAGCAGCCTAAAACAACATTCATTTATTCTCTCACAGCTCCTGTGGTCAGAAGTCCAAGCACAGCTTAGCTGGTCCCTCTGTTCATGGTCTTACCAGGCTGAAATTAAGGTGTCAGCCAGACTGCATTTCTCATCTGTAGGCTTAACTGGGGAAGAATGTGCTTCCAAACTCATTCGGGTTGTTGGCAGAATTCCTCTTCTTGCAGCTATGTGACTGAGGTTCCCAGCTTTTTGCTAGCTGTTGGCTAGAGGCTGCCCTCGGGTCCTAGAGGCCATCCAAAGTGCCTTGCCCGGTGGCCCTTTACCCAGGCAGTTCACAGCATGGCTGTTAGGTTCTTCACGGCTAGTGGGAAAATCTCTCTCTCCAGTCTGCTAAGATGGAGTCTTACATAATACAGCATAATCATGGGAGTGGTAGCCCAACACCTTTGCCATATGACATATCCTATTCAAGGAATGGCATCTAGCACTTTGTCATATTCTGTCAACTAAATGCAAATCACAGGTCCTGCCCACACTCCAGTGGAGATTATATGAAGATATGAAAACCTGGGATCGGAGAGCATGGGGTTATGTAAGAATTCTGTCTCCCATATGCCCTATCCAATAGAGCTTTCTACAATTATGGCCATCTTTTACTTCTATTCTGTTCCACGCAGTAGCCACCAGCCACATGTGGCTATTGAACACTAAAATGCAGTTAGTACAACTCTGGAATGGATTTTTAAATAGTATTTAATTTTAATTTATTCAAATAGTCACATGCAGGTAGTGACTATCCTACTGGACAGCACAGAGTTGGACATTAACTAATGTCCAAATTGTGTTAATTATTTTTAAAAACTTTTTAAACCTTTGTTTTAATTTTTTAGTGTTATTCTAAAATTCAACGGCATAACATTCTTACTGCCAATTTCAAACAGTCTTAGCAACTACCTTAGTATCTACCTAACAGACTGCATTTTTCCATTGTCCCAAACTTCTTCCAAACCATTTTCATCAATGCAACCTAAGGCATCTCAGCAGGCTTAACTTATGGCCAGCGAGGGGTTATGGTAATTTATGCATCCTTACACTTTCCAAGTATTTATCCCCATGACAACACACTGCAAAAATAAGTGCCTGTTCTTTCCACTCTTCTTCTCATAACTCAAACCTCTTCCCTCTTAGCCCTAAGTGAATGAGTAAAACAGAATCAGTGGTGGGTGGTAGAAGAAACAAAAATCAATGAAGGATAACAAAGTGGCAGAATTATCGACAAAGAGGGCGTAAACCACTTCCCCCTCAATTACATGAGAAGACAGAGCAAACCACTTCCTCACACAATTGCCTCAGCACAATTAACCACTTCCAAAATCCATCACTGCAATGCCACCTGTTTCAGTTTCACTTGATGACATGCTTTTCCTCAGTGGTTTCCAAACAGCACTTGCTCTAGGGTATGTTATTAACTGTTCCCAAAAAATAAAAACACAAACAAAGGGATAGGACAGCCCATCAGCAGATTCCTGACCCCAGGAACATCAGCCTTCCCTCTCATGCTTCCCTCTTCCTCACCAAGCCTATATCCTTAAGGGACACAATCCCCCATACTAGAATCGTGATAGGATCTTTCCCTGGTGGGATGCAGGAAAACTCCGGGCACCCATAGTTTTTCATGCCCTTTCTAGTTTTCAGCTGGATGGCAATGCTTCTGCAGCTCCCAAGGGCAGGATGGCCCAACTTTTAGGAATATTGTCCTACCTAAAATCCTCAGAACAGCCACCAGGACCCCCAACTCCGGTTCATAAGCACACATGCTACAGAATGCAGCATTTTACCAGCATCGCTGTGGCCGAGGCAATTTTCATGTTATATACATGTCTCATTTAATCCTCGTGACAACTTAATGACGCAGATATTGTGTCGACCAGAAAACAAGGATGAGCAGGTAAACAACTTGGTTAGAGAGCTCATCCAGCCAGAGGGAGGCAGTGCTGGGTTCCACCCCAATCTGTTAGACTCCAAAACTCATGTCATTTTCCTAACCTGACAGTGCTATTCTCACATTTTCCACACCTGCTAATTTCCTATTATCACAGTTAACCAGGATAATCCTACCACTAAAAAGAAAAAACCCACTGTCCAGCTATGAGACTGTTTTTCTAAAACTATGTCACTCCCACCCACCACGGGCTGTTCCAAGTGCCTTCTCTCCTTCTCACCACAGGAAACTCAGTGAATACCCATTACCCACATCAGATGACACAAACACATACACATACATATATATCATATTTATTTCACACGCATATGCATATATTTATGTATTTCCTTTTATATTTGTTTCACACATACACACACCCCAAAAGAGTGCTTGTGAGGGCGTCTCTCTTTTTCACATAGGCGTTGGCCATTGTATAAAACAGACACCACATAGACTAAAAACCACCTGAGATTCTTCAAAGATAGGCGTAAGCTCTCTCTAACATGCCTCATACAGCACCCAAGGAAACCATTTACCAGTGCATAGCTAAGGTTTGAGAAATAGCTAAACTTTTTAAAGGTTCCTATAGCATAATGTATAAGTGACTTTTTATTAAATGTAGCCACAGCATAATTTAGAAATGAGAAATAATTTAAAGTTATATTGTACAGACTGATTTTTCTATAGGTAATAAGTCACATTCTAATTTTTTATTCTTATAAGAAAAACACCATCAATATTAATTAGATGAATATGAAAAATATTTAAGATTCAAGACAAAGCAGAAAAAAAGGAATTCATTTGCAAAAAGTGGGTGACTTGCTCTGCTACTGGGGTCTCCACTTCATATTTCTCAGCCTCTGCAGTGATTCTGATTACTATTAGGCCCATTTGCTGATATATTTCCTAAATTCTTTCTTGTCGAACCTTACAAAATCAGAATGCTTCCTTCACAGGAGAAATCAGCAAGAAAGACTCTTTGCTTTCCCAACTAAAGAAACTGAAAACCCCTCTGCAATCAACATAGCCAAAGCCCAGCCCATGAGGAAAGCTACACCCTATTTGCTAAGGTTTAAACATGTCCCCCAAAGTTCACGTGGTAGAAACTTGATCCCCTCTGCAGCAGTGTTGGGAGGGGGCGCCTAATGGAGGTGTTTGGGTCCTGGGGGCACCATCCTCATGAATGGATTGATGCTGTTATTGCAGGGACATGTTGCTTATAAACACACAAGTTTGGACCTCTCTTGCCCTTCTGCTCTTCTGCCATAGGATGATGCAGCAAGAAGGCCCTCACCAGATGCCAGGTCCTCGATGTTGGACTTCCCAGCCTCCAAAACTGTGAGAAATAAATGTCTGTTCATTATAAATTACCCAGTCTGTGCTATTCTGTTACAGCAGTACAAAACATACTAAGACACCATTCGAAAATAATGTGTCAAATTCTTAATAAATTTTTGTGCCACAGTGAACTCAAGTCCTGTGCTGCTTATATTTTTAATTAATTTATTTTCTTTCCACGTGAGGTCTTTATTTTTTAATATTAAATTTTCATATGGATTTTCTAAAAAGCCAGGGTATTTGTTAACATTCCAAATGTAGATGTGAAATGACAAGGAACCATACGTAGCTCCCCTGGCTGTTGGTTTTTATTTTCTACATTGTTGTTTAGAGGAAACTGATTAAAGGAAAAGCCCTGGCAACACCTGAAAACATGATGATTCAAAAAAAAAAAACCAACAAAACACAGGTTTTTCACTGACTGAACTGTTGGGAGTTGGATATTTTATAATATAGATTTATAAATCTCTATGAACTGAAAGCCTTTCCCAGGCAATTAATCAAGGGAAAACTTTTATGTAAAAACACATCTCAATTGAGCGGTTCACATAAGAGCTTGCAAGCTGCAATGACTAATTATAAGTCTCAGACCTGTGCAGTTTGCTGAAATGCTTTTCTTCAGGCCATTAAAAATACCGTGACAACATACAAATTCAGCAAAAAGAATAAACTAACTATGGCAAGTTACAATTATAGAAAGGAATTATTCAAAGTATGTGACCTTTGCACAAAATGGTACACGTTTATTTGATACTACAGACTCTCCTCTATTTTCCCCCTTTGATAGGTCTGTGTAATTCCCACTAACAATAATGAGAGATATGTGCTAAAAATGAATAGCTGCTAACTCCAGCCATCTGTGCATTCCTGGTACAAATAAAATTGAATGTCATCACTACCCTATTGGATTTCTCGGTAATGCTCTTTGCTGATAAGAACTTTGAAAAAATACCAATGGCTTTTTTTCTTTTTCTTACTCATACAAAGCATGCCCATTCCTCTTGCTACATAAAGGGGTCCATTCTACTCGGAATCTAGGCAGCCACTGAGAGGTAGGGGTGAGATAAATCCCTGCTTATCAAGATAACTGTTTCCCCACTCGGTATAAATGGAACAAAGTATACCCAGACTCGAATGATTAAAATGGCCAAATTCTTAGCAGGTTAACTCATTACTTTTCATCCTTCTCCTGCCAACCCTGAAAGCTAAGTAGCTGTCTTAACAGCCTGCAGCAATCACTTCCAAACAACTCTCGTGCCCTACATCTATGCTAAAACGGAGTTAATTCATTTTTCCTTCATGAATTACTGGCTGTCAAAAATTTGAGAAAGGTCCCAAGCTTTAATGGAGACCTTTGCAAAGAGAGACCATGTGCTGTAGAACCCAAGATGCTATGCTAGGGGGCCAGAAAAGCTGGAAGACTGGAAAGCCAAGCAGCTGGTCAGGAGACGTGTATATCACCAGCGTGCATCTGTGAAGAGAGAGGCCGCTATGACTGTCTAATTGCAGCCAAGCATCTCTTCAGTGAGGCTGGGAACATACAGCACCATGGGGCCCTGCAGTTACACCTTCACTTCCCTTAGCAGCCAGTTCATCTGCAGTAAGCCAACCTTTTCAAGGGCCCCTTCATCCACCCTTCTTGCGGGCGGCGTTTAGTCCTGCTTCCAAACACCCAGGGGTCTAATTATCAGGTAGATCACTTCTTCCTCTAGAGCCACACAGAAGGCTGTGGTGCTTGGGATCCTCTCTTAGGTTTGATCATTAGATCTGCTTTTTATATGACATACGATGACAGAACTGCTAAGAATATTTATTAGCTTGGCTAACAACTAAAGAAAAAAATGGTAATCACAGCTCTCTGGAGAGGCTTTTTAAATTTCATTTTATGGCACTATAAAATGAGGCCATACCCTGAGCATTTAAATGGGCAAATTATTTGGTTGGAAGTGGCTCAAGTTTTGAAGTTCAGTCACATCAGTAGATATAAAAACTAAGCAAATATTCAAGGTAAGGGTCCATTTCAAAGGCAGCTAAGACACGACCAAGAGAGGAGAAGCATCTATTTCAGATGTGGCCACATGTATGTCTGTAGGAGTACATATGTTTGAGGTCGAGATTACACTTTTTAAAAGTTCTTAATATTTGGTAAACAGTTCTTAATCTTACTTCATCACACCCTCAAGAAAACAGTGCCAATTTAATGCTGTCAACTGGTAATCTATATGTAAGCAACATATTTAATTATAATACTACAAATCTACTTGCTTTCTCTGAGAGCATAATTTTTTAAGCTACCCCTCTTTCAATTTATTAAAAATATTAATCATTGTGTTTGGATAAGATTTTTAATAGAATATATCAAATACAAGTGTAAAAATTACTAATATATGAGAAAAAATTAGAGTCATATATGTAATAAGGGACTAGTATCCATAACATATAAATCACACAATAAAAAGACAAATAACCCAATTAAACATGGGCAAAGGATCTGAATAGACATTTCTCCAAATAAGATATACAAATGGCCAGTAAGACCATGATAACATGCTCAGCATCACCAGTCATTAGGGAAATGCAAATCAAAACCACAATGAGATACCACTTCATACCCACTAGGATGGCTGTGATCAAAAAGACAAACAATAACAAGCATTAGTGATAATTTGGAATAATCCAATGTTGCTGGGAGGGAGGTAAAATGGCATGGCCACTTTGGAAAACAATTTGGCAGTTCCTCAAAAAGTTAAACATGAAGTTACCACATGACACAGCAATTCCACTCCTAGGCATATACACATAAGAAATGAAAACATATGTTCAAACAACAACTTCTTCATAGCAGCGTTTTTCATAACAGCTAAAAAGTAGGAACAACCCAAAAGTCGATCAATTAATGAACAGATAAACAAAACTTGGTGTACTCATACAACGGAACAGTATCCATCAACAAAAGGGAGTGAGGCACTGATACATGTTACAACACGGATGAAACTCCAATGCATTATGCTAAGTGAAAGGAGGCAGCCACAAAAGACCATATAATATATGATCCCAATTACATGAAATGTCCCAAATACTCAAATCTTTAGAGACAGAAAGTAGATTAGTAGTTCCCAGGGGCTGGGGCGAGGCAGGATTGAATGGGAGAGTGGGGCAGGACTGCTAATAGATACGGGGTTTCTTTCTGGAGTGATGAAATTTTAATTCTAGAATTAGATAGCCGTGATAGTTGATCAACCTTATGAATATACCAACAACCACTGAATTACACACTTTAAAAGGGTGAACTTTATGGTATGTGAATATATGTTTAAAAAATCACACATGCTAGTAATAAAAAATTAAATAGTATAAAAGACTTATAAAAAAAAGAAAAGTTATATTCCCCCTCCACTTTCCCCAATAACCACTCCCACCATTGAAGGCTTTTTGTCAATCTTTCTAGAAAGTTTTTAGGCAAAAGGCAAACATAGACACACATCCCCTTTAAAAATACAATGAGCAATGCTATACATTTTAAAATATGTCCTGGACATTGTTGCATGTCAGAAATATACAGACTGGGGCATAGAGAAGGGGACTAGGGACAGACAGTGCAGCCAAAAAAGGGAATGCCAGGCAGGAACCTGAATTACCTTCCCTGGGTGGTGAAGGAGCAAGGATCCATATGTTCCTTGAATTTTCAAATGTCTATAGAACAATTCTGCCTGAATACCCCACATATTATCTCAATATATTCAAAATTAAAATCTCAACTGTGCCCTCACCAGAGCCACAATCACCCTCCGTCTTCTGCACTCTCTCTGTCCACCAAAGTCATCCAAGATTGAGAGTCAAGGAGGAGTAAGTCCTCCATCTTCCGACCACATCATATGCAATGGATCATCATGCTCTGTCCTTCTAATTTAATTTAAAATGTCTATCAAAACAGTTACTTCCTCCTGATTCTTATTGATGACACCTTAGCTCATGCTTTTGTTTTCATTGTCCAGACACTGAAATAGCTCCTGCCTGGCTTCCCTGCTGCCAACCAACATACCTGTCCTTCCATCTATCCTTCCATCCATTCATCCATCTATTCATCCAACAATGATTTATGGAGCACTAACCAGGGGCCAGGCATGGAGGACGCAAAGGTGAAAGGATGCCAACTTTATCATTAGACAGTTCAAAGTTTAGTGGAAGGGAGAAACATGGAGCTGGGAAATGACAAAATGCTTTTTACAACAACATTAACTAAGTACTGTCAGAACACTATGTGGAACTACTGTCTTTGGAGAGGAATCAGAAGGGGACATGTGAATTGGGACTTCAAGGATGTTCAGGGGTTTTTCAGGTAAAGAGAAGGAAAGGGGCATTTAGGAGATAGGGAAGGTATGCTCTGATGTAGAGAGATGGGAAAGGTCTCGCAAGAGCAAGAAGGGAGGAAAAATTCAGTGAAGGCAAATATTGGATGGAAAATGAGGGGGTGGAAGGGTTTTGTGTGCATATTGGGGTTTAAGGTGAGATGTGAAAGCAACCCAGAGAGTGTGAAGAGCTTATAAAGCCAGGCAGTGGAGTTGGCTATTCCGCCCAGTGTGTGAGGAGGTGGCAACAGGGCCTTCTAGGCATGAAGTGTTATCTTACTGATGTTATCTGGAGCAGGAGACTGGGACAGACTGCGACTCTCTGGAGGTTACTGTAATAGTCCAAATGACCAGTGGGGACAATAGCACTGAGAGTGGAAAAAGGAAACGAGAAAAATGGAATCTTTTGGATTAGATACACAGAGGGAAGAGCCACAAGCCACTTGGAGTTTTGTCTTAGAAAACTGGTAGATGATGTGCCAGTTCCAACACTAAGTGCCAACTATATGCAGTAGTGGGAGGATGGGTGGAGGAAAGGATGACAAGCACAATTTTGGTTGTGTGGGAGATATGAAGTAGACATCTTTCTAAAACATAATCCTATTCCCTATTGTTCTCATAACAAAAAAATGTTGTAATTGTTTTTAGTATGGCATGCAAAGGAGTATGCCGTGTGCCTATATCCATATGTCTCTTGCTCTTGAGATAACCTGGGTTCAAATCCAGACTGAACTTAAGTCGATTAACGATAACCTCACTAAGACTCAGTTTACTCCCCTGCCCATTGCAAATTAATACCACTCTTCTTGGAGGGCTGTTGTGGGGATTAGAAAAAATTTTGCACACCAGTGTTTTGCACAGAGCCTGGTCCATGCAAAGTACTTAATGAATAGCAGCAAAACTCTCCAAAAAAGGCACTCACAATTATCTTTCCCCTAAATTATGTTAAAAAATACAAGGTCTTTAAAAGGTTGTGTGTGTGCTTTTAAACTTTGCAAAATTTAGTTGACTGGATGATAAAAACAGCCTACAAATAGCATTTAAAATGTAGAGAAGTTGAGGAAAGCTATGTTATTCACTCTACCGCAAACATTTTAATTTTAGAGAACCGGACAAAAGTAAAATGTCTATGTGAGATGAGAAAGTCAACCAAATAGACAAAAAATAGAGAGTGAGTGCCACTCTCCGCAGCAGCTCTGAGAACCGAGAAGCCAACACAAATCCTTTCTGTCAGGCATACAGACAGTCATTAAAGTTTAAAGTTTAAAAGTTTTTTTTTTTTTTAAAAAAAGCACCCAAGCTCTGTAGGAGGAAGACCCTACATCTTGATGGCGTGATATCGACCCTCTGACCTAACAGAATGATGAGGAAGGGGAGATTCCACGGTACGTTGCTGCCTGGACGGGGCACCAGTCCGTGGTTTGAATTCCCAGCCTTCGCCTTTGTGAAGTGCTGCCAGCGCTCCCACTTGTATCAGGCGAGATCAAGGCAGATGCAGATACTGTGCTGCCGAGAAGTCCTTCTCTCCTTCAGAGCACCGTTTTGTTTTCCAAGAGGGAAAAAATCATCATATATCACAACTAAGGCCTTCATTTCTTTTCAGCTTTTATGCTGCTGGGATTCTCTAATCACACACTGTGTGGGGCCATGAAGAACAGTCCCAGAAATGATTCCTGGAAGAAGCAGAAAAACCCCTCCTGGAAATACATCTTTTCTCTTGGCCGCTTCCCCAGAATTCCCCGCAGGGAACCATCTTAAGCAGGCAGGAGGATGGATGGCCCAAGGTCTTCCCCTGTCGCCGCCGTCCATGATTCAGAGCTGATGACTGTCTCCCGCCTACAAAGCCACTGCCTCCACGGAGGCCCACTCGCCGGGCCCACTCAGACTCACTTCAGAGAGAGGAATTTCACATTCCTGCTCAACAGAGGGCAAAGACTCGGACCAGCAGCTCAAAAAAGCCTGCTGGAACTGCCAACACAAACAGCTTCTCAACTTCCATTATAAGAGGTTTTCATCAAGGCTTGGAATCCTTTGTATTACAGAAATAGCTTTCTACCCCAAAAGAAGCACATTAAAGAGTGGTCCCTGTGGTCCCAAGAGTGTTTGGGCCAAACCAATTTATACTAACACAAAAAGTTTCACTGTGGAATAGGAGGCAGTGTTTAAGATTCTGGCTCTGGGGTCCAACTGGCTGAGTTTGAATTCTGGCTTCACTGCTTAATAGCTGCGTGAGAGTGGGCAAGTTGCTTAACTTCCCTGAGCCTCGGTTTCCACACCTCAAAAATGGGATGGACTTATCGCACCTACTGTCTTGCAGCTGCTGTGAAGAAAACATGAGGCAAACCTTGCAGAACGCGGAGCACCGTGCCGAGCACCAAGTAAGCACTCAACAAAGTCTGTTCTTATTTCTGCTGCTACAACAGCAGCAGCTACAGACCACCGAAGCAAAATATCTTCCACCATGCCTTTATTTTCTTCCTGCTCTTACAGTAGCTAGGTTTTTTGCTTTTCCTTTCTTGCTTATTGAAACATGGCATTGTTCTAGAAACTAAAGGAGGATAGAGATACAAGCTGATGCTTTTTATGTTTTTGTCTTCTTAAAAATTTTTCATTAATTGTCCCTATACCTCTTAAACCTATTTCTTCTTCTTCATCACTGTTTCTTATAGCCTGGGCTACTGCCCAGAGATGCTACAGGGTTAACTGCCTGAGAATATACTCCTGACTATGCTCTTCCCAGGTTCAGAAAGTTCAAAACATCTTAGCTAAGCGCTCAAGGCTTTCCCCTGTCCTGGCAGACCCTTTTTGTCCCTCTTTGCCCTACTACAGAGCCTAAGCTACAGCCCCCACCCCCTTTACTTCTGAGCATGCCTGTATCTTCCCATTTCTGTTGCGTTCCTCAGGCTCCCCACCTAGTGCCACACATCTGGGAAAATCTTACCCATTTTTCTAGTCCAGTTCAAATACCATCACATTCATAGAAACTTCCCCAACACCTCCCTCCTCTGAATGCCCATGACATTCATATAGAATTTGCCACCCTGTGCCACGTGGAATGCTTCTTTGCCAAATTTCGGATTTTCATTCCAATCTGCCTACTTGGCAGGGCCACCTAGCTATTGCAAAGCGTCTACAACATGGCCTAGCCCAAATCTCTCTGTTTTTAGCTCCTGCCATATTTTCCATGCCTGCTCCTACATCCTCCAACAGTTAGGTAGGGATCTCAAGTATGCAGGTAGGTCTTACTGAACCCAAGGAAAGCTAAGAAATTGGGCTTCCCAAGAAGAAGAAGAGGAAAATTATCTTCCTGCTGGGTCTCACAGGAGGGCATGGAAAAGTCATTCAGGGTCCAAAGTGACTTCAGACACAGGTTTGTTATATTGTTCCACATAGCAAGAACTGGCTGATCTGTCACCACCCTGTTGACTTGGTTCCCCTCTATCAGTGCCTCAGTGCCTCACATTCTACTCTGCATGCCTTTTCCACAGCATCTAACTACTCAGTCTCTACCTCCTTGTAACTTCATTTCTTTACAACTCACATTATTTCTTCATTCTATAAATATTTATTAAGTGTCTACTATTTTATAGGCACGTCCTTTCCAGATAGAAGCTCCACTCTAGACTGAAATACAGACATCGGGCAAGCAATTAAGAGTGTGCCCCACGTTCTGGTGGGAAGCTACATGAACTTGTAACAGACTAACCTAATCTGGGCTGGTCTAGCTCCAGTAAAGGGCAAATGGAAAATGTGACATTTAAACTTCACTTGACCTAGGAAAAAAAATAAAGTTATATCCATACTTCATACCTTACGCTAAGATAAATTCCAGATGGTTCAAAGACTTAAATGCAAAAAAACAGAAACATAAAAGTACTAAAAAAAATGTGTGTGTCCCCCCCAAAAATTCATACATTGAAATCCTTTCCCCCAAGGTGATGGTATTAAGAGGTGGGGTCGGCCGGGCGCGGTGGCTCACGCCTGTAATCCTAGCACTCTGGGAGGCCGAGGCGGGTGGATTGCTCAAGGTCAGGAGCTCGAGACCAGCCTGAGCGAGACCCCGTCTCTACTAAAAATGGAAAGACATTATATGGACAACTAAAAATCTATATAGAAAAAATTAGCCGGGCATAGTGGCGCATGCCTGTAGTCCCAGCTACTCGGGAGGCTGAGGCAGTAGGATCACTTAAGCCGAGGAGTCTGAGGTTGCTGTGAGCTAAGCTGACGCCACGGCACTCACTCTAGCCTGGGCAACAAAGTGAGACTCTGTCTCAACAAAAAAAAAAAAAAAAAAAAAAAAAAAAAAGAGGTGGGGTCTTTTGGGAAGTGATTAGGAATGGGATTATGCCCTTATAAAAAAAAGCCTAAGGGAGCTTGTTTGCCCCCTCCACCTTGTAAGGACACAGTGAGAAGGCTCTGTCCATGAGCCAGACAGCAGGCCCTCACCAGATGCCTTGATCTCAAACTTCCCACCCTCTGCCATTGTTTATAAAGCACCCAGTTTATGATATTTTATTAGAGCAGCCTGAACTATGACACAACCATAAAAATACTAAAAGAAGCCACAGGACAATTGTTGTTACCATCTTGTAGTGTGGAAGGGGTTTCTAACCGTGACACAAAATTCAGAAGACATAAAAGCAAAGACTTAATACATTTGACTGCATAAAAATAATTTTTAAAAACTTTCTGCATAACAAAAACCACTATTAGCAAAATCAAAAGAAAAGTGATGATGAACTGGCAGTGATGAACTGGAGCATTTAAAACCCAGAACAAAGACAGATGCATAATTTTCCTAATATGTAAAGTACTTTTACAAATACATAAAAAAAGAACAGCAAAAGAAATGACAAAGTATAAAAATATTTAAACATGTCCATCTTCACTTGTAATAAAATAAAAGCAAATCAAAACTATAATTTAATGCTGGTTTTCACCTTCCATATCAACAAAGATAAAAAAAAGTTTGAGTAGGCCAAGCATGGTGCCTGTAATCCCAGCACTACGAGAGGTCGAGGCAGGAGGATCATCTGAGGCCAAGAGTTCGAGACCAGCCTGGGCAACATAGCAAGGCCCTGTCTCTACAAAAAATGTTTAAAATCAGCCAAGCATGACGGCACATGCCTATAGTTCCAGCACTTTAGGGGGCTGCGGCAGGAGGACTGCTCAAACCTAGGACTTTGAGATTGCCGTGAGCTATGATCATGCCACTGCACTCTAGCCTGGGTGACAGAGTGAGACCCTGGCGCTTTGAAAGAAAAAAAAAAATGTTTGAAAAGCACACTGCCCTGGCAAGTTCATGGGAAAAGAGGCACTCTTATACATTGCTGATAGGACTGTAAATGATTTAGTCTCTGTAGAAGGCAACTGGAATCTAGAAAATCTACAAAAATTAGAAAAGTATTGTCCTCACAAGTCCACATCTAGGAATTTATCCTACGATATATTAATATTTATATATACATGAAATTACGTCTATTCAAAGTTATTAATTACAGCAGTCTGCATGAGAGGAAAAGACTTGAAACAACCTAAAAGTCCATCACGCAGAGACAGGTACAATGGAATAGTATGCAGAGGTAAAAAGGAATGGAAAGCTTTAGGTAAGGATATGGGAAGATCTCAAAGAGATTTTGCTACAAAAAAATAAAAACAAAAAAGCCAAGGTGCAAAACAGTGCATATGACATTATACCACTTGCATAGATATCATATTATAAATACTATTCATCTCTCTCTGTCTCCCACAATGAGGCTCCTGGGGGTAGTTCTAGTTACACCACGTACCAGTTACAGAGCAGACATACAATTACTATTTGATGAAAGTGAGTAAGTTAGTGAATAAAAGAAATACATGGATGAAGGAACACACTTAGATAGTTGGCCCACCCTCTAAACTCAACGTCAGGGTTTTTACACGTGAATACAGAAAGGCAGAGCTGAATCCTGACTGTCTAGTTCCAGGAAAATCCACAATAAGTCCTTAGAAAAGACAAACAAGTATTGAATGAATTAGTTTACAGATTTATAAAAATTACTTTTTGATAAGAATGTTGGATTTTCTATGTTTACTCATTCATATCCCTGAGGAAAAAAGCATTCAGTAGGATGATGGTGTTTTCAACCTTTCCCTCAAAAATCTCTCCATGGCTTAGGGAGAAGAAGTTTAGAATCTTTATTCTAGCAACTCAGTGTTTTATAAGTGGAAAAGCAATGGGGGCAGCCCACCTTGCATCAATCCCCTACTCTCACCTGTCACTCTTGCCAGGAAAACCTTCGTTGCAACCGTAAAGTATGATAAACACAACCACTGCCGCTTACTGACCATCCTGTACGGGCTAGGACTGCGCTCCAAGTGCGCTGTGCATCCCAACCACGAGCCCATGAGGGATAAGTTATAATTGTCCCCACTTTGCAGACACACAGATAGGCTTAAAGAAAGGAAGCACCTTGTCCTAAGTGTTATAGCAATGATGATGATGTTTCTTAGAACATGGTTTATTTAATTTTTTATATTTAATATTCGAACAATAGGTAACAGAGTAAATAACTTGAATTATGAGTGAAATATGAATATAAAGTAATACCAAGACTAGGAGAGAAAACACATGTGGAATCCTAGAGCAGTGCTCCGTTATCAGCTCAGGAATCCCTAAAAAGCCCCTGCTCTGCACGCTGAGGTGGTGGAAGGCACCCACACTCAGCAAGGCGATAGGACACCTCTCTGCCAATTACCCAGTAAGTGTTTCTCACCAAGGCCCATTCATCGCAGGTTATCAGAAGATTCCCCAGTTATTCATTATTATAACCAACTCATTTTCTCCACGGTCATTATCTGGGGGCAACATATCATGCTGTCCTTGGAACCATCAAACTGACATATGATTAAATAGCAGAGGGTCTGAAGTTAAATTTAAAACCACTCTCTTACACTTCAACTCACACATCACATCGAGATCTGTTCAGCCACAGAAATATTCCAGTTGACCAACACCAAAGGCCAGAGAGACTATTCCGTGACTTCATGCTCCCATCTGAGAAAGGTGGTAGTTACGTTCTCCAAACTCTCAAAAGGGATTTTCCCAGGACCTAGAGTAAAAACTTGCATAGCAGTTGTCTGTGTGCAATACTGCCTACCCCAGGTTAAAATGTCTCAAGAGTTGCTCGTGTTCACCATTGTGTCTTCACGATAATGGGCAGAGTCTCACAAGAAATAGTACATTTCTTCAAAACACTGTGAGAACCACACACTTTTCACCTTTCACTGAAAAAAATTATTGTGAAGTATAAACTATTGTACATATAGCTCTGTATATACCAATAAGTGCTTATATCAACAATATTACCAATCTAAAAAATAAAAAAAAATGGAAGAGAATGTCTGCATGTTTGAATTCTGCAAGCAGGAGTTAAAACATGAGTCTCACTATTCTTGGACTGAAAAAGGAGACACAGAGGCTCTTCAAGGGGAAATTTATTTCCATTCCAAAACCCATTTGTATAGTTTCTAGAATTAAACTTTTGCTATAAAAATAATTCTACAGAATCTACTTTGTGTTTGCAGGAGCAGTAAATTAGAAAAAAATTTTTTTAAATTCTATCCCCAATAAAATATTAATAGTTGCACCCCAAAGCAACATCAGCTGATTTCTGGCTTCCTATTCTCTTCTATTTTTCATATTTACTTAGTTTAATATTATAATTAATTTTTGTCTATGTCATATTTATTGAATTTAGAGTAAAATTAAAGAGTGGCAAATACTAAAATCATCAAAAGCCCCCATAGAGAAAATTCCCAAAGCTTTTGTTAGATACAGAAGCAATGTAGTTTCAGCAAAGAAACATAGTACCCACTCATTTTTAAATAGGCTCCCCCCAAAATGTAGGCTTCACAAAAACGTGACATTACACAGTGTAGAAACTCCAAGCACCCTCACCCAATATGGAAGAAAGTCCCAGTCATTGAATGGTTAGGGTTCCCCACAACTGGAACTAGTATTGTGGGTAATGAAGTGACAGAATTCACATTTCATAAGAAAAGCCATATAAAGGAAATAAGATATTATTTTTCTAGAAAGTGATTTATAATAATACCGAGAAACTATTTTTTTAAAAAATTCCTTCCCCTTCTCAACATTTACAGAAAAAGCTAACATATCTTGAGAGATTTACTATTTGCTGATATTCATCCATATGGTAGTACCAACCAAAAGCCAAGAAGACAGGAGGAAGAGAGAAAAGAAAAGATTTTGAAAAAAATACATATGAATAGCTAACTCCACCAACTCAGTATCTCTTATTCTGGGCCAAGTCTTCTTATAAGACCTACCTGAGACCATCTCTTGATTTTGCTGCTGTTGTTTTTCCAAGGAACCTCAGAAACATACTGCCTACAAAACATTTTGACTACAATGCCAATTGTTTTATTTCAATCTTCACCATCTAGATAGAGCACCAGACCAGCAAAAGCTAAATAGAAAAACAATATGGAGCATAAAACCCTCCTCTATAAATCAGAGCTGGCTCAGCAAAACATTAGCCATGGCAAGCGCCACCAAGGCCAGGATTGGAAAGGTGCAAGCACCAACCCCTGGCTGTACCTCAAAGGTTCCAAAAAACATTTCTAAATATAGAACCCACTTTATGTTTGCAGGAGCTGTAAATCAGGGAAAACAACTTTTTTCCACCCCCAATAAAATATCTGCACCCAAAGCAAAATCAGCCCATTTCTGGCTTTCTACCAGTTTTGCTTGGGCATAAAATTTTCTAACACTTCACCAGAAATGTTAGCATTAGTATAAGGCAGCTTTAAAGAGGGAAATAATTTTCTGACCTGTGGATAACCCCCTTCAACCCCAACAGGAAAAGGGGGGAAAAAAACACACCTGAAACCCAGGTTTTCCCGTTATTAGTATAAATGATACAAATTATTTTTCTTAGTGGCCAAATCCTTCCTTATAGGAAGTGCTGGTCTTTGAATTCAGTGAGGGGAGGGGTCATGTCTGTTTTATTGCTATATCCCCAACACCTACCCTGCACAGAATGGAGAAGGATTTCAGTGAATAGTCAAGGAGGAAGGGAAGATGAGGGAGGAGAGGAAGAGAGGAAGAGAGAGGGAGAAAGGGAAGAAGAGAGAGGGAAAAAGAGAGAGAGAGAGGGAGGAAAAAGAGGAAGTAAGGAGAGAAAGTGACAGAAGTTAATATGGAAATACTCCTTTTTTTTTTTCTGTCTTTATTTTTCTTGAACTTTCAAGCATCCAGGCCTGATAGAAAATTAATTATGTCTTTTCTCAGGGCTTCCCATCTGAAGCTAGATATCCCACTGAGAAAAGGGCAAGAGAGGTGAGACAGAGCTAATGGGTACTTCTTCCTTCATCATGTATTCAACAACATTCAAGAACATGACTGCCAGCTCCAGTGTGTGGAGCTAGAGGCCAGGCTGGTGGGGTCAGGGAAGGCGTGGTGGAAGAGGCAACCCCTGCACTGGACCTGGAGGGGCAGGATGGGAAGAAAGGAGGTGAATCTCAGAGTGAAGGGAGAGGCCGGCTGCACAGCAAGCAGGACAGTTTTTCCCCAAAGCACTTCATGGAAAGCCACATTTGGGAAACCAAGGATTGAACAAAATCGCACAGGTTTCATCACTGCAGACCTTCTCAGAGCTTTTACTATGCCATTGGAGCAGAAGTCATAAAAGATTCAATTTGTAAATCAGAAAGGATTAACTTTGGGGGGAAAAACCCAACCACTTCACTTACTAGCTGCATTAACTTGAGCAAAATACTCAGCTTTTATGAACTTTAGTTTTCTCTTCCCCAATATGAAAGAAATGACAGTCCAACCTCAGTTATTGTGAGAAGTAAATACTGCAGAAAACGTGATTAATTCAGTGCTGGCACTTAGCATCAATTGTATTACTGTTGCTGCTGCTACTGCTGTTATTTCAGTTATTGTTTTTATTATTATCAACCTGCATCATGAATATTAAAAGGAAGAATGTAATATGCAGCATTTCTTAAACAGTTTGGTCAATTTTTCAACAGGTATTTGTAAATGTGGGGCCATCAAATAGTGCCCAGCCTAGCACACAGTAGGTGCTCACTATGTATTTGTAGAGGGAATGGGGCAAAGAACTGACCCCAGCAAAGAGAAAATTGCAGAACGATAAAAAGATGCTCTGGGAAAGGTGTTTTTCATTATTTCTTTGGGCAACAGGCCTCTGAGGTCTGGGAGGAGTGACTTCATCTTTTGCTAGAAGAATGAGGGATTGAGAGCACAGTGTTCAGCTTTGGGGAAACATCACAAAGAGTTTATTTTGGTAGAAGTGTTTGAAGTGACTCTATAATAATGAGCTCACGCCTGCTGCCAGGCGCCAGCCATCAGCTTGAGCCTGCTTGCAGGGCGGTGTACTCGGTCCATCACCGACAGCCCCTTCATCAGACATGTGATGCCCACGTGTAGGGAGGATCCCAGGAGCCTTGCGCCAAAGATGGCTCCCTCCTCTCCAAGAGGGGACACTGAGGCCCAAACAAGGAAATTTCTAATCGAGGATCCAAAGTGAGCTGGAGGCTGGGAGGGCCGCCCGGGAGAGGGCCAAGCCTTCTAGTTCTATTTCGTTGATTCTCTGGCAGAATTTTGAACTAAATCTCAAAGGGTATGTTTTCCTTGTTTAGTCAATTACTGTGTACGTTTATGGAGATAACCTCATCTGTCATAAGTCACACGCTAATCTCACAAATAGTACCTAGAAATGAGCAAGTTGCACGTAAACCCTCCCCCCTGAGCGCAATGCAGAGATCGTGTTAAACTGCCCCATCTTCCCACTGGTTTGTGTACAAAGAGATTCCTGACAGAAGTGGAGTTTACTGGAGTGGAGATATGAACAGGTTTAGAATACGACATTTGCATTTTCCTGAACCCAATGCTTAATCTATGTCCACTGAATTTAAGCATGAGAGTCCACATAGAGTTTGAAAAGGAAATGAAGTCATCTAAAATAGTTGGAGGGGAGAACTTCCTGCAGAGTCCACAGCACACAGAAAAGCCCCAGGACTTAGTGAAGTTTTCAACTTCAGACTGGGAGGTGGGGATGTGCAGGGCAGACCATAAATTTCTACAGTAAGAAAGACTGGACATCATTTTTCTTAAATACATGATATGTGTATATACATAGGCACATATGTATGCAAACACACACGTGTATGTATCTCAACTGTAAGCCATATAAAGAAAGCATATGGGCCAGAGATCTTACATTCAATTCAATTATTACATTTCATTTTATTTTAACTGGTAAACCTGGAAGTGGTTGGGGAAAAAAGCATAGTTAACTCTGGAAGCTTGTCAAAGCTCAAGAAAGCTTCCAGGACTCTATAGACTTTTTTGTTTCCAGGAGGGCAGGGCTGCCCAATTCCTCCCACACCAAAAATACAATCAGAGATTATTCACACTGATTGCACATTTTCCCTATCGTGTTCATTTGGGGCAACAGGTTAACGAAACTGGAATGATCCGAACCTCGATTTAACCCCTCTAGTCCACTCAACTAGATTTGGCATGTACATTTTACCAAACTCAGCACACCCTGCCCCTTGTCCGAAGAACCCCTGACTACCCATAATCTCTCCCAGCCTTAACCCTGCACCCTGTCTTCTGAAAGCCAGATTCACCATGAAATAGGAAAGAACGAACTACTACCCAATAAAGCTCCTGGAGCATAAAAAACACAGTAGAAGACGGAGAAAAAAACTTAAGGCCCCAGCAGGGGGCCCGAGGTACAAGAGCAAAAGGGGTCCCTGGTCTCAAGGGCTTCAATATTAAGAGGTACAGGTTAGGGGCAGCATAGGAAAGGCAAAAGGAGACAGAAAACAAAAAAGACAGGCAAGGAGAAAAGCTTACAGTTTCATTGAATGAGTGGATCCAAAACTTGGAGGAAAGGTTTGGATGCATGTAGACAAACCCCTGCCCCCCGCCATCGTGAAGTCTGTGTTTCTACACACAGAGGCACCAGATTTGTTCTATTCCAGAAAGTGAATGAACAGTCATTGGGTTCTTGGTGAGAGCAGTTCTCCAGGGTCATACTTTTAGTCTCTGATCAGACCTCTGTTTGGGAAACTTTTGAGAATGGGGTTTCCTTCAGTGTGAAGTTTGAGCAGTTCTTGTAGGATACCCAGTGTGGTATGTGGGAAGTGCAGAGAAGTAGCCAAGGACTACAAGCCACTGGAATTAGGAGCCAGCAGGGGGACAAACCAGTATGTGAGCAGGAGATCTTTTGAAATTATTTGCTGCTGGAATAAATACACTGGTCTGGTGGCTTGGGTGATAGGATAGAACAAAGGGGTGTAGACCCAGCAAAAAGAGAAGAAAATAATATATCTTACCTCTCAAAATAACAACTATATTGACTACCACTTTGATTTGAAGCTTTCTTTTATTGAAGTTTAGATAGCCTCAAATCACAGAATGAATGTCCTTTAGGAAACTCACTGATTGAATGTTAAAGAAATCACTACATATTACACTGTATGTTATTAGAAAGAGAAGCCTTCTTTGACTTAAGGCAGAAGAAATTGTTGGCTTGGGCCTCCTACATTAAGAGGAATCAAACCTAGGATACATTTTTCAAACAAAATGTCCATTTCACTTCTTAATATCAGGGTACGCACAGTCAACAATGAATCTAGTTTTACACTTGGTTCCATATGCTATGCCCTAGGTAATTAAAGTATGTCTTATGGCTAATAAAAATGAAGTTAGAAAGTTAAAACCAAAACAATGTCAGGAAATAACATGTGTGTACAATATGTTACCAACACACTGATAATTTTCAAAAGTGACTTTAAAAAAAGTATTATAAATCTTTCAAAACACAGTGATTTATTAAGCGAAAAGTCTGAACGATTTGCGCTATTAAATTTAGCTTTTAAGTTGCTGTGTCACAGGCAGATCTTTTGTTCTCCTAGGTTAAATTTAGCATCCTGCATTTTGTTTTTGCCACAGCTACATGTTGTATCATCATGCAGTCAATTTTCTGGGCGGCTCGGGAGAAATGCATTGGGGAGTTATCACGGTGCTTTCTCTTACTGATTTTATAATCCAGGAATAGAATTAATCAAGTAATCCAATGGTGGCTTATTTCCAACTTCTTCTTTGCCTTTTCCCACCTATACAGCCTTCTGATAAAATAAACCTTCCCTAGGCATGGGATGAAATGGGAAAAAAAAGAACGCGGCGGCCAGAGGAAAACCATTTCAGAAATGTGTTTGTTAAACAAGTGCAAGCAATAAATTGAGCTTAGGAGGGAAAGGCAGTTAGAAGAAAAACTGAAAGTACTGACCTGAGAGTCAAGCTGATTGGAGCAAGGGTGAAAGCAGCAATTTGGAGGATAAGCAGAAAGGAAAAGGGATAGCAAAAGAGAATAAAAGGAAGGAAACGCATTAGTTTTAAACATACAGCCAACAGATGTTATATTAGCAGGTTTATAACCAAACGAAGCAAACTTTTATCTGCTATCACCCCCCAAAAGCCCTGGGCACATGCTGTAAGCCGTTATATTAAATATCATACCTAAGGAACGGGTATTTGCTCTCATACGCATAATTACAACAAGCGCTGATGTGAACCAGAGGTGTGCTCCCACAGTGCAATGACAACATTAGCCCTTCTCTGGAAGAATAAAATTCCTATCTGTGTGCATATAAAATTTTATTATTTAATAAACTGAAATGGAAATTACTAAGGTATTAGACCTGGCAGCAAGCATGGATGTCAGAAGGATTTTTATTTGAACCAGTAAGTTGGATAGTTATATCCTATGAGATATTTTTCCTTCATCCCTAAAAACCAAAAGGAGCTGAGCAATTTGGCTTTTGGTTCAAAGATTTCCATTTTAGATGCTTACAGAGCGCTGTACCTAACAATGATCAAAGGCCCAGTGAGGAGGGCTTTTGGTGGGGTGCCACCTGCCCATCAGCCTCCCAGGCAAGGACAGAGGAA